>NW_008240037.1:3427402-3474107 GCF_000691975.1 Corvus brachyrhynchos
CACTTTTTTTACTCCTTTAACTGAGGGTGCATTAGCCACAGGCACAGACAGAGCATCAATCTCAGCTAAGTACCAAGAGGCAAAAACTGTGTATGACTCATCTTCACCAGCATTTTATAGCAAAATTTAGGTCACATGGAAATACTTTTTGCTTGTGAGGATTTTCCTCATATAAGACAACAGCTTTTTATTGCTACTGTTTGTGGAGTACCATTAGCACTGTGGGTCTGCCAGTTCAAGTCCTATAGATGCTCTAAGCTTAGGTCAATGGGGTTCTAAATAAAGCAAGGTGATTTGTATTGGTTTTTAATTAGAAAATTACATTCAATAAATTATAATAAAGTAGCAATGATGCTGCACTAAGAACTCAAAAATTAGGAAATTCCATCACTAAAACATTTTTGTGCAGACTACTTTAATTTTTTGTGTCTGGACTATGATACAATCTTTAATTACAGAGTTATATACTTTCCTTTTCCAAGGATGCCTGCCTGGTTTAATGAATGGATCCTTATCCTAACTTTTTTTCCCATTACTCCTTATTTAATGTACTCCAGGGCTCTATTTGATGCTTATCATTCAACTTGAAAGTGAACTCCTTCCTTGAGCTCTACATCATAAACTTAGATTCCAATTCAGATCCAGTGAAAGATGTCACTGTCTGAAAAAATAAGGAACTATACTGGCTTTAGGCACCTGTATTTAAAATTCAGCCCAAAAAGCCCTGCCTCAGAAAGAATTCAATCCTGAGCTGAAAGTTTGCTAGGGGTCTACAGTTCTGTGCTGCATACTCAGAGCTGCTCCTCTAAGCATGTAAAGCACATCAGCACCCAAAACCCAGAAGCTAGACTGATTGACAGCGTAAGTCCCCTAAGAGATATGATCCCATAGTTGTGCACACATATCCTCAGTATGCAACCACAGCATGGAGTTCAGCATGTAGTATCACACATGTGAATTTAAGGATACAAAAGGAGCCAGAAAGTCTAGGCCTGTCTGCCTTGCTAGTAGAACACTTAACCAGCCTTTGGACACTTCTGCTGAATTCACAGGGTTCCTACCTGCATCTTCTAGAGGTTTGACTGAGTGGCTGTGTATCAATCTTGGCACCTAAATCTTTACTCTTATAGTCTGGCCACCCTATGCTGCAAAGAATTCAAGGACTCAGAAGGACAAGACTGTGGGCTATGGCTTTCTGCCTTCAGTATCATTCTGCCAGAATGATTTATTTTTTCACGTTGTGGAAACAGCATTATTGGAATTCTTTTGAAAGCCAGGCAGAGAAAGAGAGTGGACTGAGGAAGGTGGTTTTTAAAAACATTAACAATTCCTCTGTGGGAGCTAGTTCCACATTCTGTAAATGTCAGATAAGGCAGAGAGCAAATTTACTCTAACAAAAAATCCATATTAAAAAAAAAAAGAAGAGAATACCTTATTTTTATCTCCAAGAATAGTGTTTTCCAGAGTGACGAGTGTTTCCTGCACATGTACTTTAACTCTGTACTGGGTAATGATTCCATTTGGTTGTTGTGGCTTCCTCCAAACAATTTTTATATATGTGGCTTCCACTTCTGATAATTGTAAATCTGACACAGCACCTGGGACTAAATATTCAAGAAGAAATTTGATTTCCTTAAACACTTGTGATTATTACAAGGTTTTTCAGCACTGTATGCAAAGTACAATAGACAATCAAATTTCACATCCTTATCTTTTGATTTGACCCTGTGCAGGGTAGAGACTTACTTCACATGTTTTCTTAGCAAACAAGCTACAGTTCTAAAAATATGCACACTTTTTTTTAACACATAAGACGTGTATGAGTATGATCAGAGACTAAGATTATGTAAACCAGGATAGTTCTACTGAAGTCTACTTGATTGGAATCAAGCAGACCTTTGATATTTTCCTATATGGAATCTTATGTACACTTGAAAATGAAAGGTTAGCTCTAAAAACATCAAAGCCATACAAGAATGAAGTAAAAAGCTGGGGAAAAAAAAATTAACATGATACAGCTTGTTAATTTCCCTTTTACAACAGGTTTATATAATTTTATTTAGGTTGATGTAATTTTGTTTATATTATATAGATCATTTATATATATAATTATGTGTAATTATAGATATAAAATCTACATCTATATAAATTACAGATATAAATTATATAGTTCATATAATGTCTTCATTAAACATTCAGTCTTAATTATATTGTCATATCCATAGGACCACCAGAGATAAAATACATTTACATTCAATAGACTGATACTCAGATTTGATACAAAAAGAAATACTTTTTTTTCTAATACACTTCAGTAAAAGACAATTTTGAAATTCCTTGCATAAGGAGGATTTTTAGATTTGGCATTAAAATAAGACACTCTATGTTACACTAAAAGAACCCCAAACCCAGCAAAGTTCCCTTTGGCTTCTGACAGTGCATTTCAACACAAGATGAGAATGACTGTAGTCAGGCAGGCCATCTTTGGAAATTGTCTCTGAGAGTTGCCAAAAGCATATCAATAAGGAAAGAGTACAATAAATAAAGATAGGTTTTCCTCCCAGTGTTACACCTTGACAACAAATATTTCCAGCAATCAGTGAGGCAGAGATTTTCTAAATTTGTGTTCTGTGTCATAAATGTAATACAGAAATAAGCATCTTGTAACTGCCTCTCTATTACACACCAAATCTCAATTTTTCCTCCTTGCATCCTCAAATGCTGACCAAGAATCCCGCACAATCTCACATACACATAAGATAAAACTGCATTTCTATGCAGCCAAGGACTCTAACCTGGAGAGTTGACTATTTGGGACCACAGGTCCCAAACCACGGAACTGAGGGCTCGGGGGCAGAGCCAACCACTTCACTGCACCAGGACAAGACCTCGATGTTGGGTCAATCCCAGAGCCACGGTCGCTAGTAAGGGTGGCTCCATCAGAGACGGGGATGGGGCCTTGGATTTGCTGAGAATTAGTCAAATGAGAGGTTTAATAAGGAACGTGGGGGCTGAAAGAAACAGTCGCGAGCATCTGCGCTGGTCTTTCTTTTCCTCTTGCTGCCATCTAACGGGGGATAGGGGGTCCTGCAACTTAATTACTACATCTGAAAATAACTCTTCTCATTTAGAAAGAAACATTTCTTTCGCAATCTCTGAAGGCTTATGATAGCGGATAAATGTACTGACAGAGTATGAATTTGACAAAAACAAAGAATAAATGACATAGTAATCTTCGGCCGACTTATTTTCTTTAGGATTTTTAATCTATTTTTTTATCTCTTGCAGTGCTCTTATACCCATTCTTTCTTTTGCAAAGTACCTTAAAGGCTCTAAAGGGAAAACTGAAACCCTTTATCACATCCAGTTCATTTACTTTACCTCTCTATGCTTACTTACCGTCTGCAGGAGTGAAAACTGTAAGGTTGGTCTTTGGCCCCACCCCAGCACTTGTCTCAGCACCGACATACACATCATATGTTGTAAACGGCACGAGGTTACTAAACGCAAACTTCTGGTCTTCTGTACTGTTATCCAGAATGTGACCTGGAATTAAAAACAAAGAGGTTCTAGCTCAAAAATAGAAACAGTCCATGGCTGCTTTCCAGCATGATGAACAAATGAAAAGCCACATTAGTTTGGGGAAAAGCTAATTGGGAATCAACTTCGGTGCAATAATGCTGAGTAAATGGGGAATAAAACAACCAACCAACCAACCAAGCCACTTCAAGGAGGCATGAGTTTCAAGAGAAGGAGATTTTTCAAAAATGTTTCTATTGCTTTTCCTGTGTGGTCCCATAAAAACAGAATAGAATACAGCTCATGTCTTACATAAGTACAGGCAATTCTATAATTGCTTTATCTATACATGTCTGAGTTTAAACAAATTGCAAAAACTTCATAACAGACTTAAGGAGTTGATTGCATACTGCATGAGAATGAAAACTCTCCAGAAATCTTTAACAGAAAGAGAAAAGAGTAAAGGTAAATACAGAATGATTTGGATATATAAGCACAGTAATTCAGATCTGCTTAGCCTATCATCTCCTGAAAGAGTGAGGAGAAGTTAGTTTTCTCCATTCTTAAGAACAACTAAAGTGAATTTAATTTTATACTCTTCCTTGTGATGGACTGATTTTTCCCTTAAAAGTAATCTACAAACCATTAAAATATGTAATAGAAAAAAGGGATACATAACTGCGTTTGAATATTCATTTTTGATTGTCAGGCACAGAAGAATGTAAGTGTAAGGAAATAACCACAAAAAAATCAATAGAAATGTTAACATCAACTCTGACTTACCAGATGGTCCATACAGCTCAACTCTGTAACTAAACTTCCCTGTTACCATGGTTGGTGGGTCCCATATTACTGAGAAAGATTTTGCTGTAATGTTGCTCTTGGCAAAATTCTGTGGTGGGTCTTCTGGAACTTAAACAACATTAGAAGAAGTCTTTGAACGTACAATACTTTATATTAGGATGTCCAAGAACCCCATATCAGACAATTCATTTTACACATAAACATGAAATATTTTGAAGAGAAGTTATAAAAGCATATCTCATTAAAATTACTTAATTTCTGTTTTAAGGTAATTGTCAGGAAAGGTATCAAGAGAGCTGATAGTATGCAAATAATCCCTAGGAGACAAAGGTGAAAAATAATCTGGAAATTAGCCCTGAAATCAGAAGAAGAGACACTGACCAAAATTCCATAGACAGGGCAGCAAACTAAGGCTATTGAAATTCCATCAAAGGAATTCACATGAACATATCTAGGAGGCAACGAAATTTCTTTTCATCTGGACAGTGCTATCTATTTTGTTTGTATGAAAGGGAACCAAGTAACATCAAACCATGTCAAACAAAAGAATGATGTACCAGCAAACAGAAAGCCAGAAAAACATTTCTCTGGAATGCCTTTTTGGTATAGCTCTATTAGCAGCGTTGCCATTATTAAAGTCCTGCTCCTTGACCTTTGTTTCCAATTCTAACTTCTCAATTCATTGCAAGTAATCAAAAATCAACTCCACCTAGTCCTTAAAGATTTCTTCAGCACTGAACAACTTTGTGCAATAGATCCAGATTGGGAACATAAATACAGGACTTTTCTTTATATTGCTTATTTGTCTACAAAGGTAAAGAAGCATTAAGTGCATTACTATGTACACAATACACATACTTTTAGAATACTATGCCTGACAGCTTTTCCCTTCATCTTTGTTTTTAATTCTTCTGCCATTATGCTATTAATTACAGTTCTTAAATTGTCCTCAGTTTTCCATAAGATTTGATCTGTCCTGAGCATAACTTTGGTATCTTTGACTCCTAACAATAACTGAACTCCCATTCACTGTACATTATTAGATACATTAATACATATATATTTTCCATTAATTCCATCAGATAAAATTAAGTAATCATGCAAATACAAAAGCATGATGCAGATAAAGACAGATTAGGACTGAAGTATCTTGCAGCAGAAAATCAAACCTCTATTTTGAAGTTTTTCGCATAAATCTGAGACCGTTACTGCCATTTGAAAGCAGCGTGTATTTTATGTACCTGATTCTGGTGTCCGGACAATCGCACTGTCAATGTAGCCTGCTTCAGTGGTGACTGCAGAGACCTCGAAAAGATAGGTGGTGTATGGCCTGAGGTTAGTTACAGCAAAGCTAATTGGTTCACTCCAAACAGAGCTCATTTGACTTGGTGCTTCTGTGCTTTCTTTCACTGTAGACTGTGAAAGAACTGTGGATTTCCCAAAAGTAGTTGAAGGGGTGGTAGTACTCCACAAAAATGATTCACTCTTATCCTAGAAATAAAAAATAGGAAACATAATAAGCTGCATCTGTAACCTATATTTGTCAATATGTGTAGATGAAAAAAAGACAGACCATCTTTGAGACAATTACCCTAAATTGGTTCTCCTTTTTATACTTCAATTTCCAGATTTAGGTAGACGTTGCTAGTACATCCTATTAGTGACAGTGTTATAGTTTCCTGCCTTATTCAAAAAGATCCCAAATCTGACTGAACAGAAGCATCTCTCTTGGATTCATTTATTTATTCCCAGTTTCTATTTTCAGCATTCAGCCTCTCTTGAAAAAAAGTTCCCTAGTGAGGTCCTTTTGCATCACCTGTATGTTCTATGTGTGTATGTGCATACACAGGTATAGCATACACATATTCATGTATCATGGATAAAACCAGACAGAAGTTTCTTAATCCACAGTGTCAGGAGACAACTCTGAAAAATTGCTAGGCATTATGGTGACCAATGCTGATGGTTCAGTAGGTGGCAGCCTGTCTTCTCAGTGCTGAATTAAATCAGCCTGGTGTCAGGAACCTTTGTAATGCCTAACATGATCTTCCAAATAAAATCTGAAAACAAAGTTATGATGATTTTTGTCATTTAAAACTTCACTTTTCATCACAGCACTAAGCGTAGGAAATTGGGAAAAAAAAATAAAAGGAAAGAGGTTTGGTTACTTGACATTTTGACATTTGGGTAATTGCAAAGCTGTGCTCAAAGTAAGAAAGAAAAAGAGAAAAAAATTCTAGAAGAGAGAATTTTCTTCAAGAAATTCCAGAAGGTTACAATGGTTACAGGTCTGAATTCAATGATAAGAACAATTCAGGCTACAACTATATTTTTGAAAATCACTCTGCTAATCATGTTTGGTTTTTATTTTGGTATGAGAAGTATTTTAAAAATATTGAAATAAGATACACAGAATAAAGCATACTTTTAAAATACAAAAAGCATTGTCATACTATATAGAAAATTAGATGTTAACAATAATATATGTCTGCACTGACCAAAACAAACCCTGTAAGTTCTTGGTTCTTTCTAATTGAATAGTATATAAAACAAAAAAATAAAAACTGAAAGCTGAAAAAAATAGAAGTTTTCTATTTCATTATTTTCTGTTAAAAGGATGCCAAAGTTAACCTTTTTTAGCATTTTCACTTTGATTAAACTGAGCGTTTCAAGCAAAAGTGTTCCATTTAAACTATTTTGAACAGAAAGGTTTTTCTTCATTCATTTTATCCTGTTTTGAGACTAAGTAAGTAAGGTTTTTGGAATTTTTCTGAAAATAAAGCCTCCACATTTTTATGTCTCAAATTTTAAATGTAAAACTACATTTTGTGGATTGAGTCTATTACTAATTTAAAAGGTTTATAGCACTTACATTACATTCTGGTAACCTCCCAGACAGAAGGTCCTCTACTTTAACCAAGACATCTTTCACTACAATTCCACTTCTTGCATGTTTCACACTAATCTTGAAACTAGTTATCTTTCCATTTGGTTGCCGAGGGAGAAACCAGATCAGATTTACAGCTGAAGAATTTAAGGCTTCAACTGTGAGATTCACTACTTTACCTGGAGCTTGAAAACAAAACAAACAAAAGCAGTGAGATAAATTTTTCTTCTCAGCACTGAAAAATAACAATTTTTTTTTTTTGTAATGCTATTTCTAACTTCCAAATTCTGAAGCAAAAACATAAAAAATCATTCACAAACACATGTAAAGAAGCTGATATACAACCGGCTCTTTTTCAATCTAGTTTAAGTGAGAAATACAATTATTTCAATCTCATAGTATATATAGTAACTGGTTTGGTCAAATTAAAAATATTCTTCTTAAAAGCGAGTTATCTACTCTTCCAGAAGCAGAAAAATTTTGTCCATTTTTTTCTGGTTAAGAGCATCTGACAACACTGTGTGATTTATTTCACTTTACCTGTGTCATCTTTTCAGCTGCACATAGATTTTTGGTAGCTTTAAGTAACTCAATTAAATTGGAATGCTCACAATTATTGCATATACAGTGCTCTTTGTACCAGTGACAGTTTCTGTGGCCTTTTGTCAGAGCATCAGTATTAATCACAGCACAAAGGAATGAGATGCAACATCTAAATCGTATTTTACATGCTATTTTACATGCTGAACTCTCCTGTGTCTCCCTCTTAGTCCTGCCTACACATGGCACAGTCAGCAGCAGGTCCCGCAATAGCTGCCTTAGTACTAAGGAGAAAAGGCTTTTCACACTCTCTTAAAAAATAAAGCATTCCACATTTACAGACCTTCCACAGGTGATTTGTGACAGCTCCTCCAAGCCTCATATTTAGCTCTTTCAGTCTTGCTAAGTGTTTTCCAGATCTTTCACCTTCTTTCCCCTCCTCTCAAACCATCGCCTTTATATTTAAATAATTTTAACTTCTGGCTAACTTTCTTACTTTAAATTTCCCATCTTTATGTTGATTAAAATGTTTGGCTTTCTTTAGACATCAAAGCAAGAATTAGAACAAAAAAAGTTGAGAAGGTAAAAGTATAAATGCTATACCAATGACACATAAGTCACCTACAATTTGAAGAAACCTTCCAATTACATTTATAGTAAGGCATTTTAGGTTTAATGAAAATGCAGACAGAAATGCTTCCAAAACTAAAAAGCTTACATTCTCACATGGGTATATGCCAGTGTTGTACTCTGTCAAACATGAGTAAATAATAAAGCTCACAGAAATAAGGTTTTTTACCAGCAATAATGCACAAATAGTGAAGAATAATGATTCCACATAGATCCATGCGGCAAGTTTACTACTCCTCCTTATATTGGGCTCATAAATTATTACGTTATTTTACAAATCTCCGGCAGAGTGATGATTTTCTGCCATTAATTGAGATATCTCACTCTGCAGTTTGCGTACAAACAGAAATCAGCCTAACACAGATGGACAGTCTGCCCTGGCAGCACGAGCTCTGTACTCCATTGAGACTGGTTCACACTGGCGCAACTGGACTGGTGCCAGCTCTTCAGCCAGGGCACAACTGCTCCTGGAGCATGAGCGAAATCACAAACACTAAATTAGTAAAGATTGTGCAAACTCAGACTATGTTGTTTAATCTTCAAAACCACCAACTCAAATTTTCATTTCAGACCTTTTTTTTTTACCTTCAGAATTAATACATAAAAATTTAATAAAATACATTCTGTCCTGAGCTTCTTAGAACCCATCACTAAACAAATACAGATCAATTTAAGTAGGCAATGGCAGAGATGATTCCACAGCAAAATCTCTCTCCTAGAACTGCTGCAGGAAACAGCAGACAGATCCACTTGATAGGTATCTCTGCTCTGCTGTGACTTACTTTCTGGAAGCTGCCTACCTAGAAACTGGCATAGGAAAACTCCAAGAGAAATTACTTTGTGTACATAAACGCCCCTATGGGCACATCTTAAAGGCTGCTGTTAGCAAATAGAAAAAAATGAACCTTTGTCATTGACAGAATAAGAATAAGGATTTTGTTCTAAATGCATTGGAATTTGCTCAAGTATGAAATTTGCGATGGATAATTTATTTGAATGAATTAGAGCAGCTTTAATCGAAATAATTAACAGCTTTATTAGATTTACCACTTTCCGCAGTCTGAAAAAGGAAAGGATCACTAAACACTCCAATACCAGCACTGTTCTCAGCAGCAACCTACAGAAAAAAAGGAAAGAATCCACATTAGAAAATCTACAGTATATACAGCTTCAGGGAAAATGAAAATCCTAAGGATACACAGAGATACAGCTTTTAGCTTTTAAACTATAAATATGCAAATGAACATGCCCTTTTTAGTTGAGTTTATACTCAATGTTTAAGTGTAAAAAAATAAAACTGAAAAAGTATGTAACAGCATAAGAAATTGAGAAAAGCACACGTGAATATCCACACATCAAAAGAGGATCCCTAATTTATGAGCCCTTATTTTATGCAAAAACCAACAGCAAGAATAACATCAGTAACACTTCTTTTTCCTACTGCAATACACTTAAACCAGATTCTGCATTCCTATTTTACTTAGTATAACTTATAAGAGTAAAAAGGAGAAAAAGTTCCCTTTTATTTCTCTGTCTCCTGAAGGCTAGCAAGAGCAGGTCAACCTTCCTCAAGGCAGAAACCCAAGGAAAGCATGTCTTTTTGCAGAAACGCAATAGGTCAGGGGACTGTAAATGCACTTCAGTGCTAATGATCACGGCACAGTCTTCCCACAGAAAAGCAGTACATCAAGACTTTGGTAGAATTTATGGAGATAAACAAAACAACAATGCCATTTGCTCTGCAATATAGGATTTGGTGACAATTCAACTCAGCAATGGGCCATGGCATACAACAGTTACAAAGAAAAAGGAACACGGTCTAACTTCTTATTTTGAAAAGAAGTAAAAGGGACAACAAAAGGTAAACATGAGCAAAATTCCAACTGTGTTGATGAGAGGTGTGTGAAAGAAGAAGCAAAGGGAAAAGCTCTCCAGCACGATTATAGCTGGCAATATTAGGCAGCAATGGTGTGGCTGTGGGGCTTAGGGAGCTGACAGTGCAGACTGCGGGGAACGCAGGGTGAGAAGGGGTAGGTGCGCAAAACTAAGTGTGGATCACTGTAGAAGTGACAGACAGCCCACAGAGGATAAAAAAGGGCAAAAGAAAGCAGAAGGCCTCAGGAGAGAAAGGGAAACTTTTTCTGATCACTTCTTGGCACTAAAACGTGCATTTTTTAAAGACTGTAAATATTAAGCAAAGGACAAAGCTACAGCAGACAAACACAGCAAAGAAATACAAGGTAGCATTGAAGAATTCATCAAGGATGTCAAGAACCTGTGTCAGTGGCTATCTCCTTCTTAAGCCATACAAACACATGCACATCCACCTCACGACTACAGCCAACCCTACCTACTTATGCTTCACAGGGACAATGACTTGAAACATCCTTAGGCATTGATGAACTCTACAGTAATTGCAATAGCTGAGGAAATTGACTGGAGATCTTCAGGGGGTTGACATGCAGTCAGGAAATTCTGACAGTACTTAAATTACACTATACAAATCTGAAACTATGCCCTCACCTAAACATTGGTTTTTAATACCTCATCACAAGGTAGGTATTGTAGAAAGAATTCAGAAACAAAAACTAGCATTAAGATAGACATGGAAACTCCTTCCTCATATGTACAGTTTCAAGGCAACTGAATGGAATGAAGCAAATCAACACATAATTTCAGTTAATTCTTGGTATTGAAAAGAGGAACCTCTCCAAGGTTCTTATGAAAGCGTAAGGCAGGCAATGAATTGCTTGGCAAATTTTGCCGAAAGAATAGCAGTTACTTTCTGTCCACCTGAAGTCATCTGTTGCTGAAGAGTTCAGAGATGGATCAGGAGTTCCTAATCTCAATGCAAGTAAGTTCCATGTCTAGACTACATGCTTTTCTGGATCTGGCTGAGATGATTTAGTAATCTGCATGTAATATGCAAAGCACACCAGTCATTTGAAAGATTAAATCTCAATGAAGATAAGGAAGGATTTAGATGTTTCCAAAAATTCTACCCTTTGCTTTTTATGTTTTACCACACAATGCCATGTGTCAATACAAATATCAGTAGAAGAAGGTACATTTCAGAACAAGTTTGACTGGAATATTTTTAAGTAGATTTAAAAAACACTACTGTAAACAAATATCTCGTTAATATATTTTGTTATATGGCAACAGTAAATAACATCGTCCTTCAGAAAACTCTACAGTAACCTACTATAAACTCACACAATTTACAATAAATCAGAATTCAAAATACTAAGAGACATTTGTAAGGCTTTTACCATAATTTCGTAAGTTGTTCCAGGGTTAAGACTGGTGAGAAGAACTTCCAAACTATCTGGCTTTGTTGTGACCTGTGTATAAGCTGTTTGCATCCATGGGCAGACTTCTTTATATTTAACAACATAAGAGACAATTCTCCCATTTGGATAGAGTGGTGTGTTCCATGACAGCAGAATCCCAGCAGAGCCCACTCTTTCACCTGCAAGGAACACAGGGGGCCCAGGATCTAAAAAAAAAAAAAAAAATAAAAATTAAGAATATATTTATACACACACACAAGCACACACAAGTAAAACAATTTTTAATTAAGAATCATCATAGTGAAGACACATTCACAGATTTTATAGGGAAATGAAATCATCTGCCAGCATAAACCCATAAAACTACTGAAAACTGATGTATTTTTGAAAAAAAGCTTTTTTTCTGGAAATAGTCCTGTTAAAAATTATTAAGTTAATTTTGGAACACCAAAAACATTCTTCTATAAGAATATAAAAAATGTATTGCTCAAGATCTTTGTTGAAAAAACAGAGTTTATTGCCAGTTTAATATCTGACATATTCTAGCACTCAATTAAAGGGCATTCTCTTAAAAAGCACATCTGCTTTGGCTACATTTTTTTTTGGAAATAGCTCAGAACACTTCTTTATGTACCACTATAGATATAAATCAGAGTCTGGATATTATTACATGACACAATAGCAAATTTTTCAAAAGCTTGTAAATTCTTAAGGTCTCATACAATGCTTCAGATTCAGTATATTTTTAAATGGTTAATGATGAAAAATTTTAATGACTGTTCAAAACTGATTATAGTTTCTTGGACATTAGTGTGCACATAATAAACATAAAAAAGCATAGTTTCAAAAATAGAAGAAATTTCATCAGTCATTTTTAACTCACTTGTCACATTTGTTGTCACAGTTCTACTCGCAGGTGAACTATAGACTGAGGAAGAAACTGCAGAAACTGTAACATTGTATGTTGTTCCAGGAATAGTATAGGAAAAATCAGCCTGAAACAGAACGTAGTTATTTCAGCCTTTTACCAAGAACCACAAAAATGACCCCTCCCCCAAAAAATCCCAAAACAAACAAACAAACAGAAAAAACCCTACAAAACAAAGCACAAAAAAACCACAGAAAAGTTTGAGCAATTCATTACTAAAAATAGTTGTTTACATTTTAGCTACAGTACAATATTTTGCTGTCAACTACCCTTCATATGATGTGTAAAACATTCAATATTAAAGAACAATAAAATTAACTATTAATTTTATCCCAGAGTCCCCTATCAGTATATCTATAGAGGTTTTTCTCTATTATCATTATCAAAGTAAATATGCAGCATTAAAAAATTCCTTTTTGAGAGAATGAACAAAAAAGCAACCTGAAAAGCAAGTTTTTGAACCTTAAACTAACCCATCCCTTGCAGTAAACGTAATTAAAGTTATTTAGCAAGAAATTATATAAAATACCTGTATCTTTGCGGTTCCAATGAAAAACAAAAGCAAAACAACCAGAACAACCATTATTTCTGTTAATATTATATTTTCCAGACAGCAGAATCAAGAAGTGTTCTTATATCTTTTTGATGGCTTAGGAGTGAAATGTTGCCTGCATTAATGATTTAAGCAGAGATCTTCCTGGCAAGTACACAATTAATGAGTCTGTACTACTCAATAGCTCTGCCCTTCCCTTGTTAAACTATTCATGAACCCTTGGATGACTGTCTGCATCCTTCTAGTAGACTTTAAAAAAACAGTAAGTTCACTCACTACCTGTTGTTAGGTAACAAACTGTGAATGCTGAAATTTGCTCCCATCCCACCAAATTTTCATTAATACTTTTGCATTCATAAATGCATTAAAACATCTAAGGAGGAAAGCTTGAATTTCTCATCAGCGCAGTGCATAAGGAAAAGCCGGCCCTGCAAGTCCTAGAATAAAAGCACATACTTGATACTCCCTAACTCCAAGATCTAGGATAACAACAGAAGCATGGTCAGGAATAAGATCCACATGAAATCTGTCTACAAGTCCATAAGGTAGTCTCCAATACAGTGAAAAATAATATGATGAAACATTGAAGAATTTAAGTCCTTCTGGCTTTGCAGGTTCTGAAAGAGAATTGTAGAATAGAAGACATTAACTTAAATAACTCCCTATAAAATATATTAGTAGTTACAACTGAATATAAAAGCATCCAAGAAGAATTTACTTTCTATATGAAAGTTTAGTCTGGACATGGCAGCATGTGATCCTACAGTTGCTATGCTACCTCTGGGTCTTGGGTGAGAGTCTCCCAACTCTGCTGAGATCCCCACTCACAGAGAGCAAGCTCAAGTGTCTCTATACAGTGTTCAGTTAGCAATAAAATCTCTGCACAGTCCTGGGGTTTCTGCTGTCCTCAACCTTAAAGTTAGCACTACTGCTGACATAACTACTGCTACAGTTGAAATTCAAGATATAGCTGGTGCTTGTTCTGCTGGTAGCCACAGGTTTGGTAACTCTTTTATACATTTCATATATTTGGAATCCCAGTAATGCCATGAACTCTAGTCAGTTAAGTACCCAAAATTTGAGTGGTCTACTCCTTTTATTAAAGCCAAATTTCCACCTGCTCATGTCACAACATCTCATTTTATTCTGCTTTTAAATGCACCTTTAAATGTGTATTATTCACTGTAAGCCTAATAATTAACAAGATTTTAAATTCTTCAGTAGGTCATTAAAATGTTGTCTACATATAAGACTGCGTATTTGTTCACCTGTGCAGTCTCTAGCCACGTGCATCTGTCTCCTTTCTACTTTAGAACGCATGTGCAACTATCAGCTTTCCCCTTGCTCATGTCTCAGAGCAAGCCCTGTCAGTGATGCTCTTTGTCTCATTTCAGATTCACCCTTGCACTCAGACCTCTTTCTGCCTTTCTAACACAGTTCTTCAGACTAAATCTTCCACTACTGTTTATACATTAGTATCGTACTGTGCAGTCTGAGTAACATATAGGTTCAGCTCTGAAAGACTTCTATTTCTTTCTTATTTGCTGTAAATCTGCTAAGATTATATATCTTTCATGAACTATTTACACTATATTTAGGCTATTCAAAGCTGAAGAATTGTTTCAAACAGTTTACTCTGGTTCTGCCATCAAATAACCTGAAATATTAATATATCCATATATTAACTTTAGATTTTACATTCCATCCGTATTTTTCTCATATGTAGGATTTTTAACTCATGGTTTTATTTTTACATTAACAGAAAAAAAAATATTAATAATATATATGGAGGTGTGCAAGTTTAACCTAGAGCAGAGGTTCTTCCTTTTAGTATACTCATAGATTTTGAGTCCCACTGCTCTCATCGCTCCTATTATTTGCATGGATCTCAACTTCCATTAAAGCTGGATTTTATATTTGCAGAGGTCTTTTTGTACAGACCCACAATTAATTTCTGAGTGAAGTTTACAATCTAAAGCCTTAATTCTACAAACACTTTTTAACTTCTAAACTGTTGTTTAACTTCACTCACTGCAAAAAACCTATTGAAATGAGGTAAGGTAAATTTCAGCTTGTGTGTAACTCTTAGCAGGATAAGATCTGAAATACTAAAAATGGTAAAAAGAAATCCAGCACAGCTAAAGACATTATGCTTCTGATAGTGAATCACTACATGCAGGTTGAATAGGTTGAATAGGCTATAAGTAATATATGCCCACAACAACAGCAAACTATTACATGTACAATCTCTTGAAATTTCAGTCTTATTCTACAAAGTGAGATGTACAAAGCTAAACATGCACTGCTAGGGACAGCTACCACTCACTGGCAAGGAGAGGAAACAAGAAACCATACAGACCTGTTACAAATTCAAGGGAAGCAGAAGCTCCTTCAATATTTCCTTTTAGTCTTTTCAGTGTAAAATTATAAATGCCGCCAGCAGTCAGGTCTGTAACACTGAAGTCAGTCAGTGTTCCTGGAATTCTTAACTTTTTTATAAAGGTGTTGTTTGATAAAGATGCTTTATAAGAAGTGAAGTTAGTCTTGGTTGGATTCCACATTAGAGTTGCAGAAGAAGTATTTACCATTTTTAGTGTCAGACCACATATCCCAGCAGGTCCTATGGTAAAAATTATTCTGATTAATAAAGAAAAAATTAATCCTTAATACTTAAAACATAAGAGAATAACAGCTTTTTTTAAAAGTGGTTTTTACTTAAATGAATGTTTTGAGACTTCAAATAATCATGAAATATGGATACAAATTTTAGAATTGTTTGTACGGATATATAATAAACAGTGTCATTATGTTGCACAGGGTAAATACAACCTGGAGATGTACCTCCTGTGTGCACTATGCAATTTATGGAAGAAAATTCCAATTTTATCAGAGCTTCTCTAAGAACGGTAACATTGCTCACTGGTGTAACAGAATGAGAATGGAACACTTTGTAAGCAGAATTAGAGATTTTAGTCAGTTTAAAGTTTTCTAAAATACATTATATGACATATAATTTTAGGAAACTGTTTGTTTGCTCACTTAAGGACACAGTAAATAGCATAGTCTCAGTGATTATCCTTTTATTCCTTTCTAGATAATCTTTTTTATTATATTAAGATTCCTGAAGTCACAGAACATTTACTAATAGCACCTCCATTAATCTGTGTAGCACAGATTCTTAGGTAAGAAAAGTGTTACAATTCCTCCTAAAAAGTGAATCTCCCAGATAATTGATTTATCTTGCTTGAAGCTTTATGAAAAATACTAATTAACATATGCCTATTATTCAGCCTGAAAAAAATCCTAAAGGTTTACCATTAAAATTATAGAGTAAACTTTCCATACTCTAGGCATACTCTGGACCCATCCACAATTCTCTTGAAAATATTTACCTGAGGATAAAAAGAATCCTCAGGAACATGATAATGAATATTCTGCTGCACATTTCATTCACAAGAATCTGCAGGACTTGTTCTGGTTTTTTTGAGAGATTCACTTATCTTTGAATAACTAAGTGCATAGCCTCCTTGACTATCAACTGAGTTAAGGAGTTACAATCCAAACTGAGTTAGGGAGTTATAGTCCAAACAAGCCACAGAACAGAATATCTGTCAAAGAAAAGAGGAGGTCTATGATATGCATGTGTATAAACCTGGGAGATTGTTTATTTTCTGATTACAACTTGCTGTTCTTTATCTGCTTTGGCAGTCCAGAATTCAATATAAATCTTCTTCTTCAGATCTATGCGACAAATAAATTTCCTTCTTTTTTATGTTGTATCACAGGAGCATTGGAAAATACATGTTTGCTCAGAGACAGAAAACGAGTGCAAGATTCTGGTTTCTGGACCTTGTTAAGTTCTCTGAAGCACAATTCCTCTTACTGTCTTAAGCATTCTGGGGCCTTGTACAGGAGAAATACTCCAATCTGAGACCATGGGCTTGCAAGAACTTAGGAGATGCAGGAACAATTATAAACAAAATGCAAGGTAATTATGAAAGTACAGGAAGCTATTCTGGCAAGATCTTACTTTGTTATAGCTGGAAGCTTTTTTCAAAGAGCCATGTCTAGACTCCTCAACCTCAATCCAGCGAGTTATGTACAAGTCTCCTATTCAAACAACTATCGCAAGAAGAAGCACAACTTTTCTCCCACAGTTAAAGTCTCATTTTGAACCCTGTGACCTTTGTTAGTTACTTACAAACAATGATGTAAACGTCTCTGAATATTTACTGGTTTTCAAAAGGCAATTTATAAGGTATTTCCTTACTCGTGATGACTTTTTTCACCACAGCCACAGAGGAATCCAAGCCTTTAATTGTCCTTAACTGAAAAATGTATTCTGTCCCAGGGGTCAGATTTTTCACTACAGCTCTGCTGTCATAAATAGTTCTGGTAAGCATCTTTTCATTATTCATCAGACAATGTGAAAGCTATTGAAGAAAAAAAATTTCTTGTATTAGACTATTAAAGTTGATAAAAGTAATGCTCAGAGATTGCAACTACCTGTTAATATAAAAATATTTAGAATATTTTCCCCATTTTAAACACAAAAAGGATCAAGGAGCTTTATATTATGTTCCACCAATGTAGAACACTTACTCTAAGATTCCTTAATAGCGAAGTAGTGAAAGCAATGACTTTAACATTTAAAAGTAGATGGAGGAAGCAAAGTGAAGTTCAAGCTTACAGGTTTTTGCTTTTGGAGGAAGGATAATAAGGCACACTCTGACTCTTCAGTCTCACGGCTATACTGATGAACTGTACAGTTAAGTAACTCTGTATCTTTCTGGCAAAAAAACTCAAAACAAAACAAAAAAACCAAAACAAAGCAAAACAAAGAAAAAAATCCCAAACAACACCTAAAAGCGCTCAACCAAAAAATACACACGTGCACTGTTCAGAGGTGAGATTCTGAAGGAATCAGTCACTCAACTCTGCTCACTGCTATACCTTCAAAATTCATCTCTTCAGAGCCACTGCAGACAATAAAAGAGCTGGAGATATCAAAACACTGAAATCTGGGGACTTAACTCCTAGAGACTGTGAGGATTCCTTCTGACCTTCCAAACAACTCTAAGGTGACAGAAACAATTCCTGTGACAGTTCTTTCTGTGAACATAGAAAAGTGTCCCTGCAGACTGGTTCCTATCTGCACTAGTGAGAGGCAAGATGCAGACCATGCCTGCGCTGCAGAGGAGAGCACTGGACGAGCATCTCCCACACACACACACGGGTTTCTCAGGAGTGGCAGTTAATACTGAGACCAGGAAGGGTTGCAGCTGCCTGAATAGTGAGTCCTGTCCTGTCACAAGTAATTTCCTCCAGCAAAAGGGGATGTTGTACACATGGCAGTGACCTGAAAGCACTGGGGTTAGCTGCTATTCATCAGGGGAGGAAAGATCCACTTCCCCTCTGTCTATTTTACCAGCACAGTGCCTGTTTATACAAACAAAATCTTGGAAGCTGTCATCACCTTATTAGAATTACAGCATTGCAAGATGCTAGAAGCAAAGCTATAGATTAAAGATTTACATCTCATATAAAGAAGTTAGGAAAGGACCTTTTGTGCACTCTTTGCTCTGAAAACTGCAAATTTGAAAAGCATAGAAAGTTGGTGATCAGGGATGATTAATTTTAAATGATTAGTAAAATGATCTCTTTTATGTGGGTGCACCTTACTAAGCAACCAGTCTACGAAAGCCTTTCTCATTAAAGATTTAAAGATAAGCTCATTTGTACAGACAAAGCACTGTCTAATGTGGCTACTTGCTCTATGAGATGCTGAACAATAATACTGTGATGCAAAGATCAATATTACAGATGACAATTATTTTCTGCAGGGTAGCAACAATAGCATTACCACATTCAAAAGTGTATCTGAACAGGTTCAAACATGAACAAGATAATTAAATTTAATTTAAAAATTTTTAAATATGCTCCAGGCTGCACCAGAAAATAGTGTGAGAGGTTAACTGGCTCCATTGAGATCAGTGCAGCTTTACTCTAATGAAGAGAGAAGAAACGTCAAGGAACTATCCTAAGGATACTCAGATTTCAGGTTTAGGTAAGGATATAACTGAAGCCATGGGAGAGCAGAAGGAAAAGGATTGGACACTGTAATATGGGGTAAAAACTGTGCATACCATTAAAGCAAAGTACTTTGTCTCATGGTAGTGCTACATACCAAAGAATATCCCAGTCAAGTAAGTTAACTAAAAAAGATTATACCTAGGAACCGTATTGATTCAAGTGATGTGCTAAAACAGCAGTATACTGAGTTTTATTGACCACATGTTGACAAGTGGCTACAAAATGCTAAGGATAATGCAAGACAGACTGCAAAAGCCAGGATACAAAAGAGAGACTGGTTGCATTTCATAGTGAAACACGATCTGTGGGCAAAGTATTTAGGTGCCATTGTGGATTGTTTTTGACAGAGAACTGAAAGAATGACTGATGAGAAATTGAAGAAATTGAAGATTATAAAATCATGAAAGGTATGGGTATGGTGAGCAGGGAAGTACTAGCTGTTTCTAATGTATCAAGAACCTAAAGACTAACAGGTTTAAAAAGAAGAAGTGTAATTTTTAAAACAGGACATAAAAAAATTGTGAAGTATAAATAACAAAAAAAATTCAGGAGTAGCCCCTGTTTTTCTTTATGTATATCCAATTTAAACCTATCACTGAGGAAGTCCCTAAACTACTTACTGCCCAAGGCCGGAAGGATATGGGAGGCAGCAAAGGTTTGCAGTTTTGTCTAATAAATTGCTATATTTAAAAAAAAACCTCCCCAATTATTCTGTAACTTTCTAAACAAAACATTTAGATTCTTCTATATGGAATGTATTTTTTATTTTTCACTTCAGTTAAATTAATTTGCATTACAAATTTGAAAAGCTGAGAAAAAAAGATTACATTGCAGTTATATTCCACCCTTGACCTGTGATCTTTTTTCACACTAGTTGAAAAATCAGTTTTTGAAAGCTATTAAAAGCATATTTTAAAAATATTTTTTAAATTATTATGTAATATGAAGTACATATTTATCTGACCTTTTCCAATAGCAGTATTTCCTTCCAGTATTAACATAGGTTATAAAATTAAATATTTATTGCCGGGTTTGCAGTACATACAGAATGATAATTTAATTGAGAAATTACCCAAAAAAAATTTGCAATGGTTTCTTCCCATTTTCATCTCACCTGAAACATATCAAATCCTCCTCTTGGTAGTTTCCAAGAAAAATAGACTGCATTCTCTTCTTGTCCAAATACTTGTAAATCTGATGGTGGATCAGGATCTGAGGATGTAAAATTTAGATTTAAAATAATCTATATAAATTTTAAGGAAGTTGATATCTACAGAATACACAGGTTTAATTTATTATTTTTTAGTTCCATCTAGAAAGAGATTTTATTTTGTACTTAAAAAGAATTTCAAATAAATGAAAATCACCTCTATATATTAGAAACAGAATCAGAAATAAAGTCAACATTTGTCAATTTTTATGGAAAAGTTTTATCATCCTAACATTACTGCTGATTCAGTTAGTGGCAAAATATCACTCAATCCAGAGGAAACTTGTTTGTGTTTTAAAAGCTTTTATATATAGTAATTTTCAAAGATGTTTAGATTGAAAAGAAAAACTTATATGCATTAATTCAGACATCGTTAAGATGCATGGATTTAATAAGGAATAGCTTTCCTTAGAAAACACCTTAAAATGTAAAAACCTTAATTATCTGAAACCATGAAAAGTCATTAATAAACTGAACCTACGGGTGCTAGTCTTGAGGACAGTAGGGCGACTTCTTTTTAATCCATTGGTTGTCACAATATTGATTAAGAAATCAGTGCCTGGCAGAAGATGCTCAAATTTGTGCATTCTACAAAGATTAAAAGAAGAGATTGTGTCCTTTAGGATTCTAAAAATGCATGTGTGTTCATATGTTAATTCTTTATAGTTTTATGGATATTATTTACACATGATGTATGCATACATGTTTATATGTTGTGAGTCAAAAAATATTTTAGTACTATAAAATTTTAAATAGGGTGCATTACACTATGGTTCACAGCAAGTTCCAGTACTAGAAAGTCTTTAAGTATTGAATTAAATATCCAGAGTGGCACACAGGTTTTACTGGTGCTCACCCCAATGCAGTATTTTGTTTGCTCCTCTTTGGATAAAAATATCATATGAGAATTACAATTTGTTTTAAAATTGCAGTTCTTAAAATACATGAGCATAGTAATGTATATCAACTAAACCATAAAAAACATATAACATACAAATAACAGCACAGGCTATTTATTTTAAATACACAGGGAAACAGCTGCTTTGAGTTTATGTCAGTTATTTTTAAAATGTAATCATCCTACCTCACACCAGAAGGTAACATTTTCTTCTCATTGAAGACCTTACTGTTTATTGAGAGAACATATCCATCAAACATACTTTTGGCTGGTGGCCAGGTAACAGTTATTGACTCAGAGTCTCTGCTACAGTTCAGGTATTTAACTGCACTTGGCACTGTGTGACAATAAAACAAAATGCATTGATTCAAAAATGCATTTTAAACACATTTCTTTATGACAGGCCTCTCATCACCAGAATGCAATGAAAACTCCACAAAAATTATGTCATGTCCTTCCTTATCTCAAGGACATGCAGACTACTACTACTGCAGTAACCTGTACAGGGACTTTTGTTATCCAGGAAATCCAGAGCCAAACTGTTTATTGTTCAATAATGCTGCTTAGCACAGTTCTGTTATCACTGACGTGGAGTTCTCCAAAACTAGAAAATTCCTTAAAAAAAGAAATGTCAGTATAAGAGGTAACATGCTCTGCAGAGACCCAAGTCCCCACTAGCACAGTATCTTTTAGTCAACAGTGGCCAAAAGCTTATGTCTCCAGAAAAAGCAAGAATTGCATAGAGTGATAATTCCTTTCAGTTTCCCCAGACTGCAGTTTGCAGCCCAAGGATTTCATGAGGCAAAGGAGATTTCTATTTCATAAATCTCAGCAGATTTTTATTTTATGAATGTCTTTGGTCTCCACTTGAACCTATGATTGCAATCATCAGGCAACATACCTTGTGGCCAGAAGTTCTGCAATTTATCTACAAATTTAATAAACAACCATTTGCTTTTGCTTGTTTTCTATTTTCTGTTTTCTAGTTTCAAGTGTTAGTTCTTGAAAAGGAAATGTCAGAGTATTATGATTTACTTGCTCCATAATTGCATCTCCATGATTCATCCTCTCACAAATGCTTTTATGTTGTTCCTGTATAAGTTTTAACTCAGTGGTTCCTTGAATGCAAAACATTACATATCTTTGATCACATATGCTGAACCTTTTCAATCGTATCTACTATGCTTGATTTTTTCACATTAGTGAGCTGTTAGAGGAAACTATAACACGTGAGATCTAATAGCCTGAGAGGCTGTGTCTCCAGGTTCAACCAGTTAGAAGTACTGGAATTGAGGAGAACTATACTGCTGAGAATCAAATGTACTAACCCAAAGTAAAACTAAACACAGAAAAGCCCAAATTTGCTTGTGATGTGAGGGGAGGCCAATGAGAAAACATGATAAAACAAATTTAGTTCTGGACATTTAAGTGTGTTCAAAGTCATAGCTGAAGAGAAAAATTAAAGCATTAAACAGAAGCCTAAGAAAAAAAAATTGTTTTCTCTAATGTTGGTGGCAAGACACTGTGCAAGTATCAGGTACTGGACTGTACAGCTGCTTGAATCAACATGAAGTTAACATTGGTAGTTCATTGTACACAGGAGCACTATTGAGATTCTTAATGGTCCCTTGCAGTCAAAGAATAAGAAAAATAACAAGGAAAGAGAATAAGGAGAAAATTACAAAAATGGCTGAATTATTCTTCTCTATTTGAGACAAAAATAAAATTCAAGAAGAAAGCAAGAGATATAGATGGAGTAAAACAAATGCTGAATTTGACAACATTGTGGTCTTACCGGTCTCTATTTCTTTTGTCACAAAAATACTGTCTCTGAAACCTTCCTTCTCTGTTCGAATTGCAAAACTGTACAGCTTACCAGGACTAAGATTGGAAAACGTTGCTGTTTGTTGCTTGACCTTCTGGACCTAGAAAATCAAGTACAGCTTTCACAGAACTGCTTACAAAATTCACTTATGGTATGTAAACTGCACACCCAACTATTTTAATGGGAAATAAAGCTTTTAATTCAGCCTCTGATTACTTAACAGAATACTGAGAAGTAGCTGCAGTGTTTATCCACAGGTGGTGCTGTACACAGCATACCTTGAAAGCACTTTCACAGTTTGTACATGTAACCTCGTATTGCTCAAAATCTCCATCAGCACGGTCCCAAGAGACCTGTATTGAAGTGTCAGTGACGTTACCCTCTTGTACATTCAGGGGAGCTGCCAGACCTACAGAAGAACATAAAACACATGGCTGTTCAATCCCAGGAGCTGTTCAATCTAACACTTTTCATATCTCCTGGAAAGACGTGAAAGTGAAGATAATCGGTAACAGACAAATAGAGGGTAAAATCTGATCTCAGGCATGCAGACACACAGCGATTCCAAGATAGAAAAAGAAAAAAATAGAGAAAAAAAAAAGATATATAATGCCACTATTTAAGAAAATTTTCTCGCTTTTTTATCTTAAAATTAGATGAGGTTGAATATGCATTTCTCTCTGAGGACAGAGCTGGCACTCCTAGGTGGGAAGGTTCTCCAGGATGAAGTTAATTCCTCCAAAAGCACCACCATAGTGGTCAGGATGCACCTAAATTTTGTCCAAATGCTCAGCAAAATTGGGTGGATCAGGCTAGACAAACACACTTCATCCCTAATTAGTATAGTCTTGTCAGGTACAATTCAGATCACATTACAGGAAAGTTTCCACTCTTCTCTACATCTCTGTCATCCCCATCACAGCCATTTCTGTCTGGAATGTACCAAAATTTACACATTTTCTGAGGAAAAATTGTATACATGTAAGGGGTCAGGATTTTTATTTCTTCCAAATTTTTGAGGCCCGAGAACAAGACTAGGTTTTCTAAGGCAGTTTACCACTAAATTTAGGAAATACTGGCATAAGATTGACTGAACACCAAGTGTTTATTAAAACTATTTTAAGAAAAGTCATCTTTCAAGGCTTTCTTTATTTTATTTAGATTTTTTTCTGTCTTTCCCTCTTCTCTTCTTTCTTCCTTACTTCCTTAGATTCTATCCTAATTTTTCCTTTTATAACATTTCTACTCTGAAAGAAACGGGGCAAAAAAAAATTTTAAAGGAAAATGATAAAATGGGAAAAGAAAAACTTGAGGAAGTATAAATACAATTAAAAAATAAGAAAGTCAAAACACAAAATTTCAGCAGGTATTTTTAAACATTTTGAAAGTTTCTGTTAAAATTCCATTTTTAAAGGCCTTGCTAGAAGCAGTCCTTTCCATTACAGCTCTTTTAATGTCTTTTTAAATGAATTTATTACCTTGGAGAATCTCAACACTTTTATTTGTCACTTAAATCTGCACCAGGATGAATAAACTTAGTAATTTCAAGGCACAGAAGTAACTCCTTTAATACTCATCTACTTGTTTAAAATAAGTGGTCAAAATGTGTCTTTTCTCCCATAAGGACAATAATTTAATACAGCCTAAATTACTGAAATGCTTGCTAGACATTTTATACACAATATAAAAAACACAATTTAGCACGTTTAGAACTCCTAAGGGATTCATAGTCTTGCTTAAAAAACAGCTAGTGTTAGTACAACTGCAAATTGCTTACACAGATATATTAAGACAATTTTTGAATAGCATGTCTTTTCTATTGCACTGAAATACCAATAAAATTAAAAAGGTTCAAAAACTAAGATGTTATATGGTGCAATTTTATAAGAACTTAAAATACTCACATGTTTTTACACCATTTATATGGTAAAAGGAGCTCAAAATGTTTCCACTTTTTGTGGAGACACAAAAATCATATTCTCTTCCTGCAGTAAGGTTTTCAATTGTTATTTTACCATCACTTTTTAAAGAGAATGTTGCATTAGGTCCTTCTTTACTTGTAACATAGACGCCATCAAATACTCCAATATCGGGCATGCGAACAAATAGTACCACAGCATTGCTATGGAGCACATAAGGAACTACAATTTGAACAGGCTTGGGCTCTAGAAGAAAAAAATTGCCACATGTTAAACCAGTTGAAAATAAATTAAACGAAAACCTCATAATGGACCTGAAGCAACTGCCCTGAGAAATACTCTTGCTGAGTGCAAATTCATAGCTACGATAGTAAAACATGTCTTAGCTCAGAAACAATATCTTTTAAGTATTTATTATTAGAATTTCCTTCTCAGCCACAACTGTACCAAGAAGGTAAGCAGGATAACTGGAAAACTCCACAGAAATGTAGATGTGGACAGGGAGACGACCAGGGAGAATGAGATGCATTTGATGGATACAACATTGACATGTTTAGTTTTCTTCCCTTACAGTTGGCTCTGACAGCTGTGAAATATCCCATCTAGAATTTTGTCATCTATGTTGTGAATGAGGTATTAAATCTAATCCTATATAAAAAATTCTGGAAAAGACTTAAGACCGTTACCCTCCAAAATACTGTAATCATTTAGAAAAAAAAATGACAATGCAGCATTTCATAAATCTGTAACCTGACAGCTGCAGCCTTTACATACTACATGTATAAGTGAATCCTGCCCACTTCTTTCACATATGCAAAAAATTTATACTGTACCAAAAGCGTTTCAACATTTTGGTAAACTAAGACCCTTCAATAAACCCTTTCCAATCGATGGGAAATACGCCTTAACAAACGATGCAAAGCTTTTATTTTCAGCTATTATTACTTCAATTCTTTCCTAGCAGCCTCTCACTAATGGTAAGGCAATTTCTTTCTCACCGTTCACAGAAGAACTAATGTATCTCCAAAAAAAAATAATCTTTTGCAACCATTCCAATATTTTCCTATTTCAATGCAAATCAATGATTCACCCAGTTTCTTCTGCCAGTGGGAACAAGATTTCCAGCTGTGGTCCCCATCACAGTTGTCACAAGTACCAGTATGTTTTCAAAGGCTGCACTCTCTTTACAAGAATTGTTAATTTTGCTGTTAACGATTAGGATTAGGATCTCTATATTTCATATTTAAGTTGATCCTTGCCTATTTAGCAAGCTGGTTTGGTCTACAAAATCTATTAGGTGATAGCAACAATAGCAAGACTGACGTATGTATTACAGTCTGTATTTTCCATTATAAGCAGTATCTTACTTAAAGTGCATGGAATGGTCTTCAGTTCACTCATAGTTCCATTTTTCACACTTGCCACTGCTATTTCATAAGCCATTCCAGGAACTAGGTCATCAACCTTTAATTCTTCTGTGTTGCTTAATAAAAACTTTTTAATTTCACCTATGTCTGCTTTAGGTTTCACTTCAATGTAGGATTCCTGACACTCTTGTGGCAGCTTCCAGTGAAGGATTACACTCTCTTCTTCTACATCCTCTGGGTGAATATAAACAGCTGTAGGTGGACTGATGGCTTGATCAAAGAAAAAGATGTCAGTATAAAATCATATATCAAACTTACTATCAATTTACAATCACTTCCCAATGATGTCTCTTGGTTTGTTTTTTCTTCTAAGATGTCATGATTTTAAAGCTACTGATTCATTTAATTATTTCTTGAAATAGTTTGCAGACAACTGCCTGTTACAGGCAGATTCTACTTTCTGTTTTCTCTTAACAAATAAGGACTCATTTTGCAGGCATATTCCATTCCACTGGATATATACAGAGTAAAAAGATCTATTATTAGAAAAATAAATTAGTCTACCCTATAGAGTAAAAAGATGACACAGTCTGAGTCTCAGTATCTATTATTAGAAAAATAAATTAGTCTACCCTAAAAGATTTGAGACATCATTGTAATGTTTTAACTTTGCTAAAATTAAAGATACTAACTATGAATCAGAATTTATCAAGCAGAATGTAATTTCTTTAGTTCATACTAATATGGTCTAAGTAGGCAAATGAATAAATAAATAAAGGGATTGGTACTTTCACAATTTTGGAAGGTTCTGAAGAATATCCCAACAACCACAATGTGACAAGGCTTTAAAGATACCTTTATGCCTTGTATTTTCAATTTAAACTCTGTCTAGTAAAATAAAACTAGAAAATGGATACATCACCTGTTGTGATTAATATAGGCTTCTCGTGGCAGCTTAGAGTTCCTTTCTCTGCTACATTCTGTAAATATAACTGATACTGATGATAAGGTTTTATGTTTTGTATGACTGTGGAAGTCTTGCTTTTTTCAACTGGTAACTGTTCCCAGATGTTGGTTTCAGTGTCCAATATGTTGACCAGGTAGTACTGAAAAGAAGCACTGGATGAATGCTGGGGAGGCTTCCATTTCAAATGTATTTCTGCAGATGAAACATACGTAACCTCTAGCTTCTGGGAGTGCAACGGCCCTGTTGAATAAGATTAGGAATAGAAATAGGATAATAGTTTCTCAGGCCTTTCACCAATAACTGTGGGGTGTTTTGTTGTGTCTTTTTGTTTGTTTGTTTGTGTGTTTTAAATAGAGCCTGAAAACCTAACAATACACACTTACATACAGACTAAATACTATTAGAGCAAATCTAACAAAGCAACCTTGACAGTGTACCAGTGACAGTGAATATTGATACACAGAGAATACTCCTACTCGCTAATTGAGGTTTTTCTGAATCAACTCGCTCCTTATGTAGAACCCAGATTCCCCGTTTAGGTCCTCTCTTGTACTTCAGTCAGTTCAGAAACACCATCCAAGGCAAATGGCATGCATTACTCCAGTTCATAGAATCACAGAATCATAGAGTGGTTTGAGTTGGAAGGGACCTTAAAGACAATCAAGTTCTAACCCTCCTGCCATGGGCAGGGACACCTACCACCAGACCAGCTTACTCAAAGCCCCATCCATCCTGGTCTTGAACACTTCCAGGGATCTGGAGTCCACAGCCTCTCTGGGAAACCAGTTCCAGCACATCAACACTGGTTCTTCCTATTATCTAATCTAAAACTACCCTCCTGCAGCTTGATGCTGTCCCTCTTTGTCCTGTCAATACATGCCTTCATGAAAAGTCCCTCTCCAGCTCTCTTGTAGGCTCTCTTTAGGTACTAGAAGGTGCTGTAAGGTCTCCCTGGAGGCTTTTCTTCTCCAGACTGAGCAGCCCCAAGTCTCTTAGTCTGTCTTCATAGGAGAGATTTTCCAGTTCTCTGATCTAGTTAGTGGCCATCTCTGGACTCATTCCAAAAATTCAGCATCTTTCTTGTGATGGGGACCCCAGAGCTGTACACAGCACTCCAGGTGGGGTTCACTGGAGCAGAGCAGAAGGTCAGAATCACCTCCCTCACTGCAGCCCAGGATGCAGTTGGCTTTCTGGGCTGTGAGTGCATACTGCTGGGTCACATTAAGCTTTTCATCCACAAACGACCCCCAGTCTTTCTGCCCAATACTAGCCTTGATCCGTTCTCCACCCAGCCTGTGCTTGTCCTTGGGATTGCCCCAGCAGAGGTGCAGAACCTTGTACTTGGCCTGGTTGAGCTCCATGAGGTTCCCACAGGCCTACCTCTCAAATTTGCTTCTCAAAGAAGAAAACAGGAATGTATTTCCTTCATTATACAGGCAACTTGCATTACAAGGTCTTATATATAGAAAAAACCCCATCAAATTATGGAGGAGAGAGGCTGGTAGGCACAGGAGATGGAAGGACTTTCAAGTGCACTAAAGTACCCTGGAGGAGGAAATTAACTGCACAAAACGTACTTGCTGGAGAAAAAGAACAGCTTCTTTCCCCAAAGATTAACTTCTATTTTGTTCTAAGAAAATAGACCTCTCTGTATGTTTGGACTGCCTTGACAGAACTGGTAAAAACATTAGGGCACTATCTTCTCTTTAATGTCTGAAAATGAGAACATCTTCCCAGTACCACATAAACAGGAATATGAAGAAAATTTGCACCTAAAGTTGTGTCTATAAAGTACTTTTTCCTTGAAGACATCTCCGCTTTATTAGGTGCAAAGGCATTTATCACCTCTACCAACTGGCAGGCTTCATTTGGCTTCATTCAGATAGACTTTACAAGTTAATTGTGAATGAATATTACATATGCCACAGTGCATCATGTAGCAAGTCAAAATGCAATGTATTTTAAACCATAAAGACCATCTTAGCTTCAGATATTCAGGGACACCTCTGCTTTGTCCAACAAAATCTTTTACTTCAGATTGGAAAATATGCCACTCTGTTTCACCATCTTGGCCAAAAAATACTTTGCTACTTCGACATCCAGCTTTACCTTTAAACATCAGTAGAAACTCTGTGAGTAAAATCATTGTAATAGTGAGATTTTAAAATATGCTTCACAGAAACAGAATTTGTATGATTTTCTGCTTGCAGGCACTGAAAACTTCAGAGCTTTTCCTCATCAATCCCAACAAAGCATTTTAGTACAAAGCAAAATGAAGTCTTTGGAATCTACTTCACAAACTAGTAAATCCTGAGTTCAGAATTCATGTTCAGATTTATTTATACTTTCAGACAAAATATCAGCACAAGAAACGGTGTCATTAAAAGGAAAATTGTGGATACAATATTGTTGCTAGCAAGAATTTTTCTTGCTTCTTTCCAGTCCCATGAGATATTTTTCTCTCTCACAGAAGATATTAGCAGAGTTCTATAAACTATGAACACCTGCGACCTTCCAGAGCTTTGTTTATGGTACAGTAGAAAAATATTTTGACAATGGATGTTTTAGGATTTTAGCCAATCACCCCCAAGGGGTGGCTGATCCTTTGACCAATTAAACTGTGAAGAAAAAAGTCTATAAAAGAGTTGTAAAATAATTAAATAAATGAATCCTGCTGCACAATTCCTGCCTGTTGGATCTCTCTTCTCCTCCCTACCACTGCGGGACACCGTGATAGAGAATGTAAAAAATATTTTATTATCTGGTTATTATTGCTATTTGTTTTTGTAACTTACTTGTTTCTACCTTCAGAATTGGACTTAAGACAGTCTGTGCTCCTTCTGGGTTCCTTGCTGCTAATAAGAAACTATAGCGAAGGCCTGGAGACAACTGCCCAATTTTTGTTTGCGTTGTATTCACAGGCAAGTTCAGAATGTATGGTTTCCACTGATCAAAATAGTACTTAAGTATCAGTGCAAAGCCTGACTTAAGCCACATGTCCATATTGCTCCACACAAGTACAGCTTCAGTTGTCTTGACATCACGCACATCAAACGTGAAGTCTTCTGGTACCAGAGGTACTGAAAAAGAACATCAAAAATGAAAAAATTTGAAAATCATTAAAACCTTTTCTTTTTATATTTGTACCTTCAAATGCAAACTTAATCAGGGCAAGGCTTTTAAAAATAAATGCAAAAGATTGAAAAAATATAGTTACATTCATATTCACAGATATATGGCAGCTGTACATAGCAGAAAAATCCAGTGAAGAAATAGTCTGGGCCAGTGGGATCTCTCTGAAGGGCATAGCAGTCAGTTTGATTTTCTGGTATCATTGACAGAGATGAGATACCAGCTTTTAGAAGATAAGGAGATCCATCTGTCCACAAGAGCTGACCTTCTTCCTGGATTGAAAAAAATGAAATTACACAGCATATATTTTTAGGTTATATTTATAAATTATTAAGTCTTCCCTCATCACAAGTATATCTCCAAAACATCCAAAATTGATGTACTTCATTTACACAAATTAATTATATAGGACTGTTTTTAACAAAGGTTTCAATCTAAAATTCTATCCTTTCTATTACAAAGATTACAAGAAAATAATATAACATAGTATAATATAATAAAAACCACATGAGTATGTTTCATCATTACAAACAAGCCTTTAAAATTCATTATTAATCAAATAATTTAATAATCTTTATGGATAATTTTCTAAAAATGGTATTCATTTAAAACATCAGTCAGGCAAAAATACTCATAATTTTTGTCTGAAAACAGAAATATTTAGCTGAAAATAACTGTGGCCAGATTCACAATCAGATGAAGAAATGCTATCTTTCCCCCTTCTCCTGTTTGCTGGTTTCTCAGCAGTCAGGACACTCACACCTCACTCCAGGTTTCTAACCTCTAAGGTAATTTCTGGTTTTCCAGCAGAGCTCTACAAACATTAGAGTGGGGCAACACGACAGTTTGGGGGAAAGATGCTTGCCCAGTCTGCTTCCAGCATCGTAAGGCAGATGCCTCCAGTGGGACACAGGCTTCAGTCTGCACTACACTAAAATATTCTTACATCTACAGGGCATTAATAGAAAACCCAACACATTTAGGCATGGCATTGGGGCACTCTCCGGAGGCAAAAGAGCGTAAGTGCACTCAGGCATAGCAAGTCTGTGCTCCTACAATCTAAGTGAATGCTTTAAGTACTCCAGTGGAGAAATGTTGAGGTACCACCATCATTTTAAGACTTCTGTTGTTTATCCTTTTATTAAAGATGTTCAGAAGAGTGGAAAGGGAGGAAAAAACTAATTTTTTTCATTTCTCTGAGAAAATGATAAGAAGTCACATTTGTTAAGAATAAGCCTATTTTTTCAGTTAATTTGGTGCGTTGAAAAAATGAAATAAAATACTGTGATATCTTTCATTTCCCAAGAGAGCAAAGAACATTTTCAACGGTATGAAATACGTCGACTTGTCTTTCAGGAGGACTTGTGCATATAGTCTGCCACTTCAAAAATGCTATACAGATCAGTGCATGTCTTTTTTTATTAACTGGTCTTCCTAGACACTAGAGTTAACAACAAGCACAGGAAACCAGGAGATACTACCATGACACAAACCTCTGCAGCAAGGCTTGTAGGAGAAAGCTCAGTTGTCTTTGGCAACATTTTCCACTTCCTAACTGAAGAACTGCACCAACAGACAGACATGAGGGTGTCACCAAAGCACTCCATTCATTCATGCACTGACCTACATCTCCAGGGTCTCTGTTGCATTTCACAGAATGCTCATCCTCACCAGGAAGGGTTTTTATTCAGATATAGATCAAAGTAGGGTTAAAGAAGGAGAAACTGTGAGAATACAAATGCAACAGAACTAATCCTGTTCACAGGGCTGTTAATTTTTATCAGTGTCACAGTGCTTGGCAGTTTTCCTAAGGCTGCTGGAATCTTCTGAGTAGGTTATAGCCTCAACTTTTTTCAGCAAGTGTTTCAAGTCCTGGGGTTCTTGAAGAAAAATAGAAATTTTGAACTTTCTTACTGAAAAGAGAACTTTAACTTTCTAATGCTTCAAATACAAATGAGAAAGCAAAAATAAATGAATCTGCAATTCATATCTCAGATTTTAAAGAAATCCTGCAACTCCTACTGCATGTCCCATGATATTTAAACTCCTCAAGTAAGTGCAATTTGGTGCAAGTACAATCTTTAGTTCTCATGAGAGCAGATGACAACAATGACATTTAGGAGCGAAACATGTTCAGACAGCGCTTGAACACACTAATTAAGTACAAATATTTAGGAAAACAAGCATTTTATTGTTATCCCTTGCTATTCTTAAAACAACATAGGTTCTCATCTAGTTCATTTCACTGACTGACTCCCACAAACATAAAAATGCATGTAATGATTAAACAGTTGGCTAACAGTCAAATTCCAAACTGGCAATCGACGCTTTTCTGTGTAATCAGAGTTTAAAAAAAACAACTTTCGAGTACTCTTTCCAACATGCAAAAATATAATGCTTCCACGGGACAGCTATTTCTGACAGCCTCTTACAAATACTACCTTATTTCTAAAATTCCAAGCTGGTTACAAGGAATATCACTACGGTGTAAAACTTACGGCAATTTGACAAGCGACTTTAGAGTCATAATTACAAAATAATATTACATGTAAAGTGCATATATTCCTGGTGCTTTACTAGCCAGGATGGCTACAGTGTTTCTCTAACCTAGACAGATTTGTGTTTCCTCAGCTTGCATGTTATCTCACTCTGACTTGTTTGAGTAGCCCCATTATTTAACAGAGTCTACAAAAAGGAAATTTTCTGTCTCTATGACATGGGGTGTGACATTTACCACTCCTGCTTTTACACATAAAGTTTGCTTTGGTTTTGCTACTTTCACAGTAAAATAATTTTAAAATAATTTTAACATAATGTTTAAATAATTGTACCAATATTAAAACTAAATTTCAGAGTGCAGATTTTTTTTAAACCAAAAAAATACTGGCATTCTCCCAACCTTCTATACTTAGCACAAAGTAAGTTTTCACTAAACCAGATCACAGAAGCCTGTATCCCACATTTCTGGCACAGTGCCTCCATCTTTCCAAGAGCTTTCCCAACAGTTTAATTTATGTCTGTAGTTCTTCCCAAATCACACACCATACAACACTGAATCATTTTGTAACAGCAGATGTGGCATTAAGAACTTTCATATTCTGAATACGAGGAACAGGAAATATTTTACAATAAACACTTTGCTCCACCTGCACTGGACAAACATCACTAAGGTCAACACTCAATATTTCAGACCTGCAGCGAAACTGAGAAAGCCAAACCCAGACTTCGATATCCACAGTAACAAGTGTGTGTAGACTGAGATTTAAAATCTGGTAATGCAGCACCACCTACAGGCAAAGTAATATCCCCGGGAAATACACACAAAATTACAGGTTAAGGATACACTATGGGGTTTTTTTCCCCAGCTATGGCCTTCTAAGTATTTTCAGTATTTCTAAATAGGAAGAAACGATAGTTCTTCATCTAATTACTAGTAACTACATGAACAACTAACCAATGTACTGTTTAGTAATTTTGTTTTGTTTTGTTTAGCAATATGTTCCAAAGGATTGGTTTCTCGATTTCAAAGTTCTCCTGCTTCCATATCTGTAATAACAAAGAAGATAGAATATACTGACCTTTAGGTCATTAAGACCTGTCCATAACATGATTATTCGATTAATTTTCTGGAGATATGACAACACAAATCCACGTTCTTCTTCACTCCCTATGTCAAGAAGATGTGCCCCTTGCGAAGAGGTTTCACAGATTCGTTGTGCCACCTTCCATGGCTTGCTCTCCTTACCTATTCGGTAGCAGCTGCTCTGGAATGCCACCCACCCTTGGGAACAGGTGCCTATAAGTGAGCAAGGACAGGATTTTAAAGATATGTTGTATTAGTCATGGTAGTGTTACTGATACCTTATAATTACACAGATATTTTGAGGACAATAGCATTTAATTAAGTCATGATTTTAACCCCCAAAGCATTCAGTAATTGTAAACCAACACTTCTTCAAAGTCGTGTTTTAAAAAATCTGATTGACTGAATTAAAAGCTACAACTGCAACCAAGTGAAGAAAAAAAAAAATCCACTAATCTTTGTCATACTGTAGAAAAGAAATTAATTTTTAAGTTTAGTTTCTGATGGTTCAATTTTTTTAATTATAAAAATGAATTCAACAAATCATTTGATTTTAATATCTGCTTGAGTTTAGGAAAATAATTACTTCCTTGAATTTGAGTGTATATAGTTCTTTCTTTTGTGTATCTAATTTTAAAGATTTTAAGTTTCATTATGAGAGTAGCACATTTAAAGGAATAAGGATACACAACCAAGCCGTAATATCCTCAGAACTCTGTCTCCTTCACAGCACTTCTAACAAAACAGTACAGCTAAGCTGGCCACTCAGCAATAAAAAACACATCATTTTGAATGCTGCAGAAAGTGTTCCAAATCCTTCCCAAACTCAGGATTTTCTTTGCCTTTTCATTGAAACTACATAGCAAATTCAACCCATACACTCCAATAATTACAAGGCTTAACTTCAACATTGGCTTGACTCTATTTCAGACTGCAAAAACATTGTTAGCTTAAAATATTTGCACATGCAAATTTGAATTCTTGCTTCTAAAATACTAAGAAGTATTAATTAGAAATAACCTTCCTATGTCATTAACATTCAATTTATTTCCTCTTTCTAGAAAAAACATCCATATCTACTAAAATATGTAAAGTGGAATTCAGGAATTTACAACTTACTCATAACTCTTCTGGAAAATATGCAGTACTAACTTGCATAACTCTTCTGGAAAATATGCAGTACTAACTTGCATTTACTGTGACTACAAGAAACTAACATATACCTGTTTCAACTTGAATATCCAGTGATTGAGACACATTTACAAATGTAGGGTTTAATTGTTCAAATAGAAACTTAAAGGTATAAATGTTGGCAGGTGTCAAATTTTTCCATACAAAGAATCCACTGGGTCTTTTTATAATCTGAGAAGTACCATTCAGGAAAAGAGAAACTGAAAATTCTTTGATCATCATTCTCCAATTAAAAGACACTGTAGTAGCTGTCACAAATGTTTTGATGTCATTTTCTGAAATTCCACCTAGTAGAGAAAGGAAAAATAAACGCTGTTTTTACCACAAAAGAATATTTAACTCGAAGTTTTATTTCATCAGTATTATTACTTTTTTCTTTTGAGAAGGGATGAGGGATAGACCAAAGAGAGAAGGAAATGTAGCATCATTTAAGAAAGTAATGCTTTTCTTTATTTTCACAGTATGTTTGCTTATGTCTGAAGCAAGCAGAGAAAAAAGTGCACAGTTTAAGAACTTTTTTAGCTGTAAAAGTACATATTTTGATAGAATATCAGTGAAGTAATAGATGTTAAGTGCAGTAATAAATTAGTAGCATAACCATTTCCTGTAGCTTGCTGAATGTTCTTTCAGCAGTCAATGGCTCCTGCAATCCTTTCAACTTACTACTTATTTTTCCCAGTTTTGTTGTCTGAATTCAGGTCTAGTCTGGATCCCAAAGCTAGTATGAGCTTGCAATATGTACAAAGGTAATGCTATAAACTATTTTAATTGACGAAGTTAAGATTGGGAAGCCCCTTTAACCGGTGGGACTTGTGGTCCTGAATAGATTCACAGCTCTAAATGATGTTTTTGTAAGTTCAGTGGACAAAGTCATAAATTCTTATACCAAAAAACTGTCCCAGTTAGTTACAATGTTAAGATCTTCAGGATACTCATTAACCCTTTTTAATGGGTGACTGTTACAAAGCTAAAGCAAAAATTTTAAATTTTTAAATTTGTATAAGACAAACAATCATGACCTCATGTTATTATGAAATTGCCAGACTTTAAGTAACTTTCTCCATGGTCCTCTTTTATAAATTTCTTCTCCTAGAATTACTTGTAGTATAAAAAAACCTGTAATATTAAAAAATCTCACAAACTTTTACATCAGTCCCGTATTTTAGAATTGTTACATCAACCAAACACATTATATAAAATTATTCCTTCAACACTTCATGGTTGAAAACATACATCAATGCAAAGTTCCTAAATATGTGAGTGAGCTCAGGATTTGAACCTGTACTTTTTAATCTTCAGTATTAGACTGACTATAAAGATACCAAAATATTTCTGTGTTACTCAACTTACGTGTCTTAAATGATTTTACACTTAAGATTCGGCCATTTTTCAGGGATTCTATTGTAATATCATACTTCTTACTTTCCTCGAGCAGAACTGTAGTACTGACAGGTTTCCATTCAACTTTAGAAATGTTTCTTACATTCTGCAAGTTAGAAGAATTTCTGAATATAGTGAAAGTAATAAAAATACAGTTTATAAGTGATCCATGAAGCTTTTAGAAGGAGAGCTTATATTGCTGCATATCAAACTTGAGGCTACAGTTACACTGCAAAATACCTGATGCATTTAAAACAAAGTCTTTTAGAAATCACATTAACAACAAACACCTTCATATTAAAATCCCTATATTTTCTTTACATTCCAGAACATCCTGTGCTCAAAATAAGAACACTGCCCTCCCACAGAGATCTAGGGGTAGTGTCTGTGCCTCTCCTGGAGAAGTTAGACTCCTTCAAACCACAGCACCTTGAAGAACCTTAATTTTGAGCATATGACTATCCATCCTTATTCAACAGGATACTCAAGGGTCTTTTAAGTCCCATTAGCTTCAGTAGGACTCTGTATGAGTACACATAAATGACATGAATTTAAAAATCCAGTAAATTTTTTCCAAATTTTCTCTTTATTTGCTATTTTACTTTTTTTTTGAAGACAAAATCAGCAAACCAAACAAGCACATGCTGCTATTTGTTACTGGTTTCAACAGCTTAAATAACATGGAACAACTTATTGCTTAGATTGATAAAATATACTTTTTGACTGAAAGTATCTGCTTGCTGGTACATCACAATATAATAGTCTGGATCCTCTCCTTTGGGCATTTCAGTCCACTCCATCAGAGCTATTCTAGCAGGCTTTTTCTCTTGGTCGCAGTCCAGACACTGTGCGCCCTGTGACACAGACACACATGAATGCAGCTTAGTAGGAAATGCAGAAAACATGCCTCTAACTAAATAATTAATCTCTGTCAGTTTTAACTAACTTTACCTAGAGCTTGTCAGCTAGCAATAGTTTTTACATGGACCAGTACCCCCAGCTCTATTGTGTGCCTCCTAACTTTTTACAAGTTCTGCAAGTACAGGTTCTAGTTTTCTTTCTCTCTCTCTTTCTTATTCTCTGGTGGAATAATCATGTCAGCTGACCCAAATATGACAGAAACCTGTCATTCTTTTATATTAGAAACAATGTCAGAGATTTCACTTGCAATGTTCACACTGCAACCACAGTTACAGGCGGTCAGGAGCTGGAGGTCTCAGTCCTATTCTGATGTTACATGTTAAAAACTTTAGCGGCATCACTTTCAAAATTTTCAAATATTTCAGAATAATAAACAACCACTTTCAAGAGGTAAAGAAATAACTTATAAACACCTCCCTAGCAATCTAATTTACCCTGGCAATGCAAATTTCATCCAGCACTTCAGCTTCTTGCAGAAGTGAACTCATTCTAGACACAAGTATCCTGCATTTTTGACACTACCTTTTTGATAATTTTACCTGCCTTCAAAGGACCTTGGCTTAACATTTCAGAGAAGCATGTTCCTTCTCTGAGTTTCATTTTGAACCAGAAACTTATGGGCTGCTTCAATCTAATTTAAGATAAATATCTAACATTCAAAGAAATTGGTGCATGTGATGCCCATCCCTATCACAAAACATTTATAAAAGACTGCAGTTCTGTCTTCTGTGTTCCATTTTTGCTTTCTTAATGAATTGAGATGACAAGTAAATGCCATCTTTAGCAATGAACTTAAAATCTAGTTCAGAAAACTAAACCAAAATAAAAATCAAATACAACCCCCTAGGACACTAAAATAAAAGTTAGGCGTTTTATTATTGTATTACTTTGTGTTGTCCCGTAAAGCAATCAACCATGCACAAAAAATGCCCAAACCAAACCAAACCAACATCATAAAAAGCAAAAACACTCAGCTGTATAATTTTTTTAAGTACAACTTACTCTGGAATTCAGTTTGGCTTAACATAACTTCGTTTAACTAATGAATAGCTAACATAACTATAAATCTATCAATATCTCATTGTTCAGAGTTTAGATTATACATTGTGAAGTATAAAGTTTGTAAAGTTTATAAAGTCTTTAAACTCTATAAATCCTTTACAAGAGGGTATATACCACCTCTGGGATGAACTGACACAATGAACTTATAATACTGATGGCATACACAGAAGTGTTTAAGGAATATTTTTCCAGGAAAATTTGCAGATTTTTAATTCAGTATATTGGGTGTATAGCCAGCTTGCATTCCTTGAAAATACAATCTGTCTAGCCCAGACAATCCAAAGGGTAGGAAAATCTAATTTTAAAGATAAAAAATACATACTTGCCAATAATTCAATTAACCATTTTTAATAATTTTCCAGCACCAGCAATTGTGTGCCATTTTACTATACATAAATACATCCTACTTAGACCTAAAAAACAAGAACTGCATTTTCAAGTGTACACAGAAATTTTTCCATACTTTCACCTAATGAGAGGGATTTAGAACGTTCCCTTTTTGTGCCAGCACCTTGCCATCACTTTTTAGGCCCTTATCTAAAGAATGCAGCAATTTAAAAAGTAAAGCCAAAATTATTACATTGACCAAAGAGACCTAAGGCTCAAATCCGTCTTCAGGCTAGCTACACAGGAGGCAGGAGACCTAAACAATAAACACTTATGTTGAGAAGCAGTCGATAGCAGAAGTCAATAAGACTCAAGTAGGGTTCTTAGTCTGGAAACGAGGCACTCGAGGGGAAATACAGCAGAGGTCTATAACATTTTAAGTAGCCAAAAGTGTGCAGAGATTGATTTTCATTTTTTCTTCAAGTACAAGCACTGTGATGGATGAAACACAGCTGGTATGCTCCAGATTTGAAGAGGGAAAAAAGGCAGTTCTTCACAAAGTAAGTAGTTGATGTGACAAAGCTAAAAATGAGTACTAAAAGTTTCAAGGGGTGCCAGAGGAGGCCCATTCATGTTCACAAAATTTCAAGTTCATAGAAGAGAACTACAGTGAAGCTCACAAATTGCAAAGTAAATACACACCCATCTCAAGAAGTTCTTAAGCTGCCAATGGTGGAAAACTGACATAGTATAGGTAATTTTCACATGCTATTCTTACAGTCATCCCCAAGGGTCTGCTTTTTGCCACTGTCAGAGGTATGACAATGAACTCATTAAAGCTTTTAATTCACACCATCCTGTCTAAAAGGTGACTTAAAGATGCTGGGATATCTTACTTCTTCTGGGAAACAACATTAAACCCAAAGCAGCAGGCAATAAATAATATTAAAAGATCTCAAAAGAGCTTCCAACTATTTAAATAGAAGGAAGACTGAGAGTGCTCAGTAGTGCTAAATGAGAGCTCCCTGTGACTGCTAGAATGGGAAAAAAACCCAGTCCAAATCAAAAATCATCTATTTTCAACATTCACTTTGTCTAGTTATCCACCCCCAAAAAACAGAGTATTTTTCTTACCTCAAATAAATATCTAAATAAAAGCAGAAGCAGAATTGGTTGATCCATAGAGAAAGAAATGTTATAGTCCCAGTACCTCTTAAGTGCTTATATCACCACAGCTTCAAAGCAAAATCATGTCAGAATATCCTAAGGAGGGAAAAACTAATACACTCATTTATACTTCACATGGATACAGAGGCAGCCAATTGTGCACCCGAGATGTGTGTCTTTGCTCTGGCCCTGCCTCTCCCCAAGCCTCGTATCAAGTTTCCTGAGATCCTTTAATTTCAGTGAACTGTGGATGTGCCTGTTGTGCACTAGTCATATAAAAACCCCTCAGAGTAAAAAATGTTTTTTAGTTTTTATGTGATTACCAGATCAAAATTCATTGCAATCAGTGCTACTCCTTACTTATTTTGCTTCAGACTCTGGTTGTTTTCCACAGTACACATTTCTATCCAGATGTTCCGTGGTCAGTGTACAAAATAAGCCTTTAAACACATTTCTGCAGAAGTACTAAGCACAGCTACAGAACCATTGGTATGTCCTGTGACCTTACAGAGGTCCCACACAAAGTCACCAGTATAAGCATTTATAAATAAAGAATAGACAAGAATTAATAGCAGTAGATCATAACTGACCTATTTCTTAAGGGCTGCTGAACAAGAACTTGTCTCAGAAAAAATATGTTGTGTGACATCCATCTTTGGACAGATCTGAAGCAGCAATTTGAGTTGAACTTACCTCAATATATTTCCCAGTACTTTAACCATTCCCAATTAATCTTTTTAATAGAAAATTAGTTTCCCACTGTGTTCTTTTAAATTAAATCCGTTTAATAAGCTGATAAAATTTTTTACTGATTGTAGAATAGATAAAGATCAGTGCCATAGTATATGTGTACCATAAAAATGAGTAATAATACATAGTTTGCATTCTCTTAGGTGCTATCATCACATCATGCTTCTCTCTTGAGACAGTATCTTGTTTTTCAGTGGGTTGTTCCTAATTTTTATTAAAACCTGTATCCCATTGAACTGTGAATCGTGAAATAAGGAATAAATTTTTCAACTAAAGCTTTATTTAGAACTTGTACTAAACAAGAAAGGCTTACTCTCACCAGAAATACAACATTTTGAAGCTTTTATGTTATCCAGACTCGAAGACACACATAGTAAATCAAAAGCTGCTGCAGTGAAATCCCTCATCTCAAAACACTGAGTCAATCCCCCTGTCAGAGCAGCAGAGCACAGGGGTGTAATCACCTGAACGCCATTTCAGCTATTAATGACAAAAGTAAGCTACTGCCTATTCAGCTGTTTTGCAAAGCAGACATGCTCAATTTTTTTCCAGAGCAATTTGTAGTCATCAGGTACAAAGGGAGACTTTACTAACAAAGTGATTTTCAAGACACCAGCAGGAGCCCTCTCTGTGTTAATGCCAATAAATTACATGTGCATGGCACATTCCACCTTAATCAAAAGAACACTCCCCCAAAACATAACCACATTCCTTTTATTCAGCATTTCTAATGATTAAGTCTTAACATCATTCACTATTGGTTTTCTCCAGAATGTGACATCAGTACAGAAGCAGCTCTTCAAGCTCCCCCATACAAAAACTACTCATAAAACTAGAAAATACATGTATAAGATGTTTTTTCAGACCATCTCCTTGAAGCAAGATTCTTAAATCTCTGATCTTAGGGAATCAGTTAACAGTGATTTCAGTAGATATAGGACCACCTAATTGGTGCATATCTAGAATTATTTTTCCAAATAGACAAAAATTCCAGTAGTTAAGTGATCAGTATGTGGCTGCCAAGATCCAGTCGATGTATCTTATTTGCTAAAGTTCATTGTCTTTCAGTTCTGAATATACCTTTCCTCCCTAAACTGTGGCAACCTGTTAATGGATAGACAATTTTTTAAGTTTTCTTATTCTATAGGTGGCTTGCACATTCCACCTGGCATTTAAAGAAAGATTAGACAAAATTTAGTACACAGTGTTAGGCACACACTCTCTCCACCATAACCTTTTCTCAATAAAACCCTTTTTTTCTCTTGCATTGAAGTGCTGAAGTCTACCCCTCAAAAGAGTTTTTACTTACATGTTGTGAATGTTTTTTGAAAATGTATTTCCCAGAATAGTTGGGAGCGTGTAACTGTACAAATTTTCTGCTAATGTTCTGGCCTTCATGCTTTGTCCTCCATGGTGGTTATAATGCAATGGTTACATGTGACAACTCATTTATGTTTTGTCCCCTGTACTAGAACACACGCCTATGAGATTTTTCCTTTGGACATACACCTGTACATGATTACAGTGGCAGCAGCATCTCATGGTAACATCTAGAAAAAGTATTGATGAGACAGAACTTAAAAAAATTAGTTCAAGTCAATGTTTGCCATTGTCACAGTATTCCTGAGTGTTATCTACATGTTTATTTGGCAGTAAGTTTTACACAAAGGTGAATCTCTGTAGTATTTGGAGATTGGATTTGTCCTTTAAATTCTTATAAAAGGTGAGATGGAAGAAAAAGAGATGGAAAGAATTATACAGAACTAATGCATAATAATAAAAGAAAATAATTATAAAAAAAATTACAGGTGCTGTAAGATGAGTTTATCAGCAGTGCAGAAGATCAACAGAAAAAAAAAAAAAGTGTCAGTAAAATAGTGTGGAAGAGGGGGGAAAAGAGCCACATCTGAAACAGAATTTTGTCATTGCTGAAACACTCTGAACAGCAGAGTGACGATGTATAACCCCAGACTGGGTTCTTATAAATGCCTCTGCCTCTCAGTATACTATGTGGCTTGTAACTGTGTTCAAACACCCACCTTCAGGCCTGATGCTACCCTGAAGTTTCACCAATACACAGGTGCATGTATTTGAGAAGAGCTCTGCCTGCAATGTGGAAATAAATCACGCAAATTAATTACATTTTACTTTTTATTTTTAGTATACAGCTTTGGCTAGCTAAAAATGGGAATGTTAGCTGCCTGTATAGCTATGCTCAGATTTTATTGATGAAAACACACAGTAAGTGGCTTATACCTAATATTAAAAGCTGTGCTTCAAATTCTAATTGTATATATTGGGGCTAGAGTTGGTCTTAACAAATTATCTGGTAAAAAGGCAATGGAATAATAAAAGTCAAATATAAATAACATGGCAAAGACTTAACATTTTTTAGAAGCATAGTCAGGTACAATCTGATTCTGAGTACAGAGATATTTTTATGTTAATCCCTAAAATATTTGCATAGTTTTATGGCTAATACTTTATATTGAGCAATATCTTTTGGAAGCTTAGGTAGGAGAAGAGAACAGTGGAAATGTAGGAATGAAGGGCCACTGGAAGCAGTTAAAAATGGCAGAAATGACAAGGCATGGCAGGACTGCAGCACGAGGCATCCACACCATCGTGCACAGTTCCTCACATTTTTCAGTGACAGTGTGGGAGTTTCAGAAGCATGCCTTCCCAGCCTTTTTTTTAGGGGAGTAGACATTATTCTAGTCTTAGTTTCAAGAGGGTAGAAGGGAGGGAACTCTGTGGGTATTAAAGCTCTTTTAGTCAATAATAAACAGACTAATTAATTTTGGCATTTAACGAAATAAGGTTTGAGTTGGATCAGCTTTCCAAAGCAGCTCACAAGACAACTGTGCAGTCAGAGTTACAAAAAATTTGAGGATAGGGATTGCGGCAGGAATGCAGAGTTGAAGACACATGAGAAAGCCAAGACAGAACCATAAACTGCATATACATTAATATTTAAGTTGCAGACAGAGGAAATGTGTGGAGTAGAACAGTGCTGCCACACTGCAGGTTCATTAAAACATCTCTGGTGCAAGGCCTGCAAGGGCTAGTTCACATTGTATAAAACACATCACATTCTGCCAGTGTCACCTTCCTGGAGCTAAAAGGGCTGAGTGGCCTGTGCAGGAAATGGTTCATGGGTTTTAATAGATGTCTGCTTTCTGACAAGGCCAAAGCAGCCCGAGTTCGAACTTTAATTGTAAAATGAAAGACAATCTTAGCGCTCTGGTGTAAGGCCTGCAAGGGCTAGTTCACATTGTATAAAACACATCACATTCTGCCAGTGTCACCTTCCTGGAGCTAAAAGGGCTGAGTGGCCTGTGCAGGAAATGGTTCATGGGTTTTAATAGATGTCTGCTTTCTGACAAGGCCAAAGCAGCCCGAGTTCGAACTTTAATTGTAAAATGAAAGACAATCTTAGAGCCATCCAATCCAGCTCCACTGAAGATGTAAGGTTTTGCTGTAGGCTTCAGGAAGAATCCTGACACAGTTCCTTCTGATTGTTGCATTTAAAAAAGAAAGTTGTCTAAGTGGGACAAAAATAATTTAATACCGTTTATCTTATTACAGGTTGTCATGAAGTTTTAAACATAACTTCTTTTACAATTTCCAGGTTTTCCTAAGGTTTTGCATTAGCATACATCTTAGTGGCAAAGCTTAATTAATTGCATCAACACTGATTTATTATCACTATGCACAATAAGTTTATTAAATTCTTTTCAATTACAAACACAGCTCTAAATTTTAGAAAAGCACAGGGCTTATAAAAGGCCACAGCTGTTCAATGAAAATGCTTGATGATTATATGGAAAAATGCTATATTTTGAGAGTTTCCTTTCTATCAAATGCTAAATTCATTAAGTAGATTTGGGCCAAAGTCTCTTAATGCAAATATAGGATACCAACCTCTATCTCAAAAAACAAAAGTACGTATTTTTCTTTTAGAAGTTGTCCTTTAATTTGCTGTACGAGTACATAAACATTACAGCTGTGACTGTGATTTATCTTCTATTTCTTGCCTGCATGAAGTTTCTGTACACAAATACTGACAGCAGTATCAGAGACTGTTTTGGTTCTAGGCCCTGGTATATAATACAACTTGAAAATTCTGCCTTACAAATCATAAAAACAGGCAGATGAAGCATTTGCTTTCTCAAAGTTTTATTTTGATCTCTAGTTGATCACTATTTCTTTATAATGGTTAAATATTTTGCTGAAATTTTAAAATGATTCTTATTTAATTTTTAAACCAAGTCACTATTTTTAATGATATGGATGAGTAGATGAGTCTTGTTAGTAATGACAGATTTCTCTGTATAAGCTATTTTTCTTTATAAGCCATCAAACTGAATGTAGCAAACAATTTAAGATTTGTCACACAAAGAAGCAAAATAGCCTTGGATTTTAAGGCTATTTTGCTATATATTGCTCATATTTCATTGCAATAACCCTTGTGATAATCCAAGCTTTTTGTAATTAAATGATGACAGCTTGAAATTAAAACTGTTTGTCAGGTTTTCAAACTTTTAGACAAGAATTTTAATTCTGAGTCAATTAAAAGGAAAATTGATAAGGAAAATACTGTCATAACTTAAATAATTTTCATTCAGTGACTTTATAAAGCAAAGTAATCTTCAAAAAACAAGCTTAAATTTGTATCCTTTATTTTTAAAAGCAAGTTATGTAGTATGTTTAATAAAAGGGAGATTATACTCACTTCAGGGTGTTGAATCATCTTGTTACATCTTGATTGAGCATGAATAACTCACCTAAGCCCCTCAAAACATTTATTTTACTTGATTTTTTTTTTCCTGGACTCAAAAATTATGATTCCTAAATTCAGTCAATAGTCTAAATATCTACATTAAAAAAAAATAAAACATACATTGAACACAAATCTTCAGACTGGAAAAAAAAGACAAAACCCATTATGAATATTCAAAATGTGCAGTATCCTGGGTTTTTAAAATAAATATATATACATATAATCTTATTCTATACCTAGCAGAGAGCCAATTTCTTTTCTGTGAAAAGTGAAAAAATGCATATAAAATGGAAACCTTCACAGCAGAAATGGCTTTCAGATATTTTTAAGGCACAAAAGCTATAACTCCTCAGCCTTTGCCGATTCATGCTTCATATTTATAATATACATAAAAATTAAATACATGTCTAAAGTTTCAAGGTATTATGGTTCTGCTATATACTCTGGAGATTTCCTACAAGTACTTACAGATAACAGTCATGTTGTTTCTCAGTGACTTACAGTGTAAGCAGAATCCATCACTGCCAACAGCTTAACAGACAAAAGATAGATTTTTGAGCAAGATGAAAAATGTTACAGTTGAACCCACTGTTTTTTAAACAAATTAATTCAGTCATTCCCAAATCCTAATATGCTTCTTTCCCATTTAAACATGGGAGTGGTGACAGTTTTCAACTGGAGACCTCTAAGTAAATGAACCACTAAGAAATTCTCAACTTTGATAGGTAGCCACAATCCAAACCTTTAAAACACTGGAAATACAGATATTAACCAGCTTTTTTCACCACCTCAACAGAAAACCACTGAGTAGAAGTAAATGATGGATAAACTACACCTTGTTCAAAAGGATTTATGTTTTTCTTTCTGTACTTGCCAATATTTTCAAAGGTAATTTGAAGAACAACAAACATCATCTTTGCTAAATTTGGGAAAAGTGACATTATAAAGCATAACTCCTGCCTTTTTTATTTCCCTA
>NW_008240037.1:3474192-3508753 GCF_000691975.1 Corvus brachyrhynchos
TTCCCTACAGAATACTACAGCCATCCATGATCAAAAAACTGTGTCTGGTGAAAGCTAAATCATGTCCACAGCAATGTTCAGTTCCACTGGCATGAGCAGTCTATAGGCTCTTGAATGACGTACGTAATTTCAGTGCCATTTCCTGAGCAGCGCAATGGCACAGTCAGGACTCGTGTTCCCACTTCTCGACAACATTTACAGAATCTTAGATGGCTATCAATATTGACATTGAAAATTGTTGCAGATGGGCATTTTCCATCACAAGAAGCCACGTTTATCTAAGAGTAAAATAAAAGAAAATAAGAATAAGAATAAAAATTCCATATCTCAGTTTTTTAAATAAAAAGATTACATTTCAAACTTCTTTGTGATTAAAACCCATTTTTACATTTGAAAAGGACTTTGGTCTTAAAAATTATTTTATCTTCTCAAATTCATTCATTCTAAGCTTAGCCACATTTAAAATAATTTTTTTAATTAAACTTTTCTTGATTGTTTAATCACATGTTTTGTTTCAACCTTATGCTATGGATACCAAAACTGAATCCCCAGTTTACAAATTAATAACTTTGAAACAGCACAGTTGAATCTGTGTCCTTTTCATGTTCAGTGATAAAAAGTTAAATTCTTCTATGTAAAATGAAGGGAAGTTTATCTTTCTCCTTGAAGGTTCAAGAGGAAAAGCATATCAGTGAAAAACCTTTTCCCTTTTTTATTTTACTGTTTGTGTCTGAGGGCTGTGTTATCACTCAGAGAAATATATCCAAAAAGTAGATGCAGTAACAAACCAGCTGGAGCACATACTAGTTAGAAAATTATTTGTGCTCTAGGCTTCAGCAGAGCAAAGATTTCTCTCACTGTTACATTATGTGAAGAATTTTCTTAGCTGATACATTGACAGAAAAAAATTACACTTTTTAACTAAAGCAGAGTTGAAATGGTGGGAAATCAAGGCTGGCTATACTAGGTCTAGTTCTCTTCATGACAGACTTAAATCTGATTTCTTATGCAGGGGGGGCGTATGAACGTTGCTTTGAGCCACTCCCTTCCAAGCCTGTGATTAAATATGCCATACCCATACAAGTTAGACCAAAAGATTACTCTTATAACTGAAATTTCCTGAGATTTGACAGGAGTAAAAAAAGATTTTGTAGTCCGCTTTAATAGTCTCAGTTATTAATTAACTAAATGTAATCATGCTCAGCCCTATCCAAGGTTTGACAGCAGTAATCTGGCCAAGAACAAATATGTAGTTCCCAGCCAGTAACAGCTGATACCACCATTTCATGGGCCAAATCAAGATCGAAAAAGAGCACCAGTGGGGGAGCTGGAGAGAAAAGGAAGGGGAGCTAAGGGTATGAGAACATGAAAATCTGGAGGTACTTCTGTGTGAAGGGTAAGGGAATCTGGACTGTGTGAAGGATGTGCAGCCATCAAGGAAAACGTGAACAAGGAGATACTGGGAAAAGGGGGCTGTAATACAGACGGAGGTGGGATGGTGGTAGGTCTTTTTGGAAGGTCAGTAGAGAGGGAAGAAAAGATAAAATGTTTACAATAGAAAGTCATAAAAAGGAAGGCTTCATCTGTTGCGCCGTTCAAGACCTGACTTGGCCAACATTCTTGTTGCTCCTCTGTGAATGCCTTAGTTCTGCAGCAATGTAGAACTGCAGCAATGTAGGCCGCAGCAGAGCACTCTCTCCACAACTGCAGCACTGATTCCTAAGAGACACTAGAATGAGTTTGTTTCCACTCCCTATCCATTTGCCTAAATGCCACAGCTCTTAGCCTTTTTGTCTGTGGGAGAGCAGAGATCTTCACAGAATTGGATGAAAGGGCAAGGATCTTTTCACCTAGCTTAAAAAACCTGTGAGTTTTAACTAAGTCTTTCATTTTAATACTCTTTATTTAGTTAATACCATGTCCTTATTTTGTCATATTGCTGTCTCAGCCTAGGTTGTTAAAGTAACTGTGAAGCTCTCCAGACTCTTCTCTTAACTATGGAAAATTACTCTAATTTCATCTATATATTTATACTCCCTCATTATCAACCCTTCTAAAACTAAATAAATACACCACACACTCCTACTATTAAAATTTTAACATGTCACTGTTGACCTTCTATCAGGATGACTTTTAACATGTGATGACATTTTGCCTCTTCCCTAATGACTGCTTAGGATCTTCAACAGAATCTTGCGAGAGGCCTTTTAGAAGTTTTCAGATACTTTGTCAATTGCTTCTCTTTTAAGTGCTACATGAGAAGCACATTTGCTGCTCAGAAATTTCCCAGCGTCTGTAGATGGGGCTACACCAAAGCTGAGAAATAAGATGTCTCAAGCAAACCCATAAATAAATGGGATCATGAATTTATGATATGGAAATCTATACTATGTGAGGGAGAAGCCACGAGCATAAACGTCTTCAAAGAGGAATGTGGCAGTGTTCCATCACATTTTAAGTTGAAACATTTCTATTCCTCTTTTAGAGCAGGATATTATTTCAGCTAAAGAATTCAGTGCCTTCATTAGTTAAAGTAATTATGGTCTGTAATTTTCATTTGAAGCCAGATGTTTCTCCAGGTAGGAGGGCTCAGTCTCTCAGTAATAGAAATAGCTAGTTTTACTCCATATATGAGTAGGATAACATTCCTAGGGCCAAGAGTCTCCTTTTGAGAAGAAAGCAGCATTTTTTGTTGCTTGTTGTTAGTTATAACCGACTTCTTAACACTTGGTTTGCAAAGCCATAGGCCTAGCATTGAATAGCTCTTTTATGCTTACCGGGCTCTGACTTATACAGTCATTTTTTCTTATGGTTGTCCTGATTGTCATTTTCTGGCAAATCCTTTCTTCCTTTTTGCCTGATAAAATACAAAAAATGCATACTGAATCAATACATCTTCTGTTCTGTACTTCCTTCTTTAAAAAGTAAAAATATAAACATAATTTAAATAATTATACTTTGTTTTCATTAATGTACACACAGAAACTATTACTTCCATAATTTTCTTTTAAAATCCAATATATTAATAAAGAGTTCCTGTGCAGTATTATCTATTTTTAGCTGGCACATATGAGCATCAAGTGGCCCAAATAAGCTATACAAATTTTTAAAATATTAAACAATGAATATGTTTTTACATTGCACATATGGCAAGAGAAATATATGCAATTAGAAAAGAAAATGTCTTTAGTAATTTTGAATAGTATTAGAATTAATTCTGTTTAATTGGGAATTTCTAAGGCAAATGGGATTTTGATCCTGACTTTTATAAAATTTTCAGAACTTAACATTTGAGAAGGTGAAGCTGTGAATGTGATTCCAACCTTCATGATATTTTTCATGATTAAAAATTAAGTGTAATTATATTATTTTAATATATTTTTGAGAAAGATGTCTTTCAAAGCTTCTTTGAAGACATGCATTTATTTGCTAAATATGGAACACTTTTTATCACCAGATCTGAAGCATGTAGCACATGAAGTCAGCATACAGATCTAGGATGAGGGAAATACTGAATTTTTATGTTCAGTCTTGGAGATATCGATAGGAGGGGTTTTTTTTTAATTTGAAAAATAAAGCTGTACAGTGAAGAGCCATTTTTTAACATGGTAAAAGTCATAATATAATACTGAAACAATAAACATAATTTTTCATGCTTCACTCTGTTTCAGACCATTATTATTATCTGTGTAACAGCAGTTATTTAGATCTCCTGATTCACTACCCACACTACCCACCAAAATGATCTGTTAGTTTTGCTGTGCAACCATTCTGGACATACAGCATATAAAATAATAAGCACTATTCAGTAGTTTCTTGACCTTCCTTCATGGCTGAGTGTACAAAAAAACAACAACTCTTCTGTTCCCCAAAAACTTGAGAGCACTTTTATAAGATAAATGATCTCTGAGTAACCAAGATATTCTGCAACCACTGCTCCATTGAGTGCTGAAAAATTAGGTTGCCTGCAGAGTACAGCTATATTTTAACCTGTGCATTGAAGAATCAAACAAAATTATGTTACTGAATTAGCAGATCTCTGTATGAGCAAAGCTGTTAGACTATAACATTTCTCTTTTCTTTCCTCAGAAACACTTTAAAAAATTCTGTGATATTTTCATCTGAAAGTGTTTGCCAGCTTGAGTATGTGTAGACAGTGCAATCTTTGTAGTGCTGCAAGTTATATAGAGATATAAATCTAACATTTCAGCATATAAAGTGCTGATGTCTTAGGAAAGCTCTGCTGCTACACTTTTCTCTCTCCAACCTCGAACTGTAAAAAGGAACTGCATTCAATATCAGATGTGCTTTGTTTACTCACTCCTTATTTGAGTAAGGAATTTCTGTGACCTACCTATCCTAAAAAGCAAAGAATTATGAGTGTATTGCAACAGTTCTGTAACAATTTGTAATTTCTGGTATAAAAAGTATATCTTGCCATGGGGTTGTATTTGTATGTGTTGTGGCCCCCTCCCTGCCCCTGCCCTCAGTATTTCCTTAACTTTGTACAACATATTACTTGTGACAAAGAAGAAATACAGTCACCCCGAGACAACAGCATAAATCCATGTCTGCAAAGGTGAGACCAGACAGTAACACACACTCTTGCTCTATTTTAAGGGAAAAAGATTTCCATCATTAAATTTAGAGACCTGGGATCAGATTCAGAATCTCTTGGTAAGAATATTCAGAATTATGATTTTTTTTAAAGTAACATTTCTTATTAAAACTACCCTGTATATTAAGTTCATGTGATAAAACCAATTTCAACAATGAGCAGGAGGAATAACCATCAGCAGCATATGCCATAAATGGATGAACCTAATTCTGACAGGTGCTGAGCAGTGAATCTTAATCAGGCTTTAGAAAACCACTGATGTGGGAGGCCAACAGAGGATCAGCATCTCTCAGTAGCAGGCCCAGAACCATTAACTGCATGGTAACATTTAATGATGGTGACAGCTATGACACATATATCAAGCAGTGCTTACATTATTATAAAAAAAAAAAAGAGAAAATACATTATTAAAAATAATACCTGGTTCACAATTAATATTATCAGTAGGCACTACTGGACTAATGGCAAAGGGTAATAGACCCAATCCAGAACCTGCCAGAATCATTAGGAATAGAAGATGCTCATGAAATAAAAACATTTCTGTATAAATGACACTTCATTAATTCTTACACTGCCAACTGAAATTTTTCTTTTAGCAAAAAATTATGAGCTTTCCTGTTAGTCTTCTACAATTTAGAAACTGCAGCTGCTTCAAGTCTCACTAAAGATGGCCTACACTTTATTACCCTCCTGGTTATCACAAAACTGGAATGCTTACTTTTAAACCAAACTTTTGGAATTAGTCTCTCTATGGCAAGGTAAGAATTAAATGTATCCACTCACTTTGCATGCATTAAATCAAGCTCTTTCAGAAAAGTTATTTGTTCCCATTAAAATCCCAATGTGTTGCAAGCTCTATTTATAAGTACTCAACTGCTTCACCACAGGGCACATGCTTTTAGTTAAAAATAAAACAAAATAAAAATAAAATAGCATATAATTTTATGAATGATATCTGGGGGTTTTAGCAGCCACCTCAGCAAGTATTTCTGAAGTATAACAATGCCTTTCCTGAGGCCACAGAATATGGCCAAAATTATAAATCTTCCTGATCCGCAGAGAACCAGCCGTCAATAATTTTTAAGACTAATTTTCTAAATAACACCAAGCTAATTTTTTTTTTGGAGGGGCAGATTTAAGTACTTTTCCATTCAGTTTATCTCATGAGAGAAAGACTATTGATTTTAGTACAATTCTGGTGTGTTACTTCTCTGGTAATTGTCATAAAAAAATAGATTCTGTTGTATTAAAATACCTTTCGTTTTCCATGTTTTGGTTACAATGGAACAACAATATTTGCAGTTCACTTTCTAAGACTCGCATAGCTTGGAATCTTGGTGTTGTTCTGTGTTTTATAAATATCACTACTTCCCCTTATTTCTCCAAATTATATTCAATACATTGCACTTCAGTTTTATATAATAACTGTGCAATATATGGTTATAAGTCTGTGACTTGCTATTCAATAATATTAAGTAAAAGGTTGTATACAAAAGTTCCAAAGACTAATTTGCTTTTACTCTAATATTGAACACAAAAAAGGCCAAAAAAGAGGGTTAAAATTTTCTGTAATATTGAACATGTCCTTGCTCTACACAATTAGTTTTACAGAAGTGTTTTATTTATATATATATATACATAATTATATACTTAGATAATAAAAATTTTTCTAGTCAAAACTGCAGAGAAAACCAGTTTTTTCTCAATCAGTTTTTTAAACTGCATAAATTATGAAAATTTTATGTCAGCTTGAGTCACATTTCATCATATTTTAAAGTTACAAACTCAGAAAATGTGAATGTATTCCCAGATATTAAAAGCTGATTTTATATAAGCATTACTATCATCAATATTACTGTAATTTTTCCTCATTTCAGATTTAAGAAAAAACTTTCCAGGATTTTGGGCCTAGAAAAAACATATTAGGGATACAGAATAAATTGCTAAGTTTGAAGATGTATCGCAAAATGTCATTGAATCAGGAATCAATTTTAAGAGGAAATATTCTTGTCTTTTCAGGTGAAGATCTTACAGGCGCTATTTTAGAGCCAACTTAATGATAAAGAGAATGCTTTCAGCTTTTTAACTGAGACAACTTTTAATCTTCCATGGGTTATATTTGGAGAGATTTGGTTATACTCCAGAACAATAATGTTAAAAATCACCGAGTCAGCAGCCAAATGAAGCAAGGCCTTTTAATAAGAGTAGTTAGGTAACTACAACAATTTTATGTGATTTGTAGGGGGAACTGCATGCTTTTTCACTCTTTAAGTCCCAGCAACTGAGGTTAAAAAATAAGCCCTCCAAAACCAAAGCCAAACTAGCACATATTGCAGCCTTCATGACTTACAGGTCTTGCAGCAGCCATCATTATACGTCTGCACAATTCCTCCATTCTAGGAAAATAAAAGAAGAATATAGCAAAAAAGTCTGGGCCCAATGCAAAGGAAATTGTGTCTCAAGACATTCCACATTTTAAAGATGCCAAACTAATAAAAAGTAGTGTCACTGAAATCGAGAGAACTACACAGATATGTATCAGCTGAAGGTTTGCTTCACAAATTCTTTAGTCTTTGAAACTGAAAATGAACTCACTGATGACAAGTTCAGTAGTGTTCAGTTTTCATCTGATCTAGTTTCCTTTGAAAAAGTCATTTAGTTTCTATCAGCATGTTTTTTATATCATCCACTACCATCTATTTCCCCACCACAGAGATTTATTAGGATAGTTTCAAAATTTTACATGAGTAGCCCAGATCTGCATATCAAGCAGACAACAGAACATAAACAGAACTCTTAGGATAACAACAGACAAAAGACAGACATTTTTTAGCTTCTATATCTTCATGTGAGCATAAATTTTTTACCTCATTACAGAAAAATTACTGAATAAAGTGTTCGAGAACTTCTTAAATGAGCACTTAAACTCAGATATTCCTGAGTTATCCTGAACTGCCTGTGAGAAAGGCTTTCTTCTCAGCTACTAGTTCAAGCATATGCTTAGCATCTCTCAAAAACAGGTCAGACTGACTCAGAAAGTTAATTTTAGGGCTCCATTCCTTAAAATCTTAACCATTATTAGTAAGGAAAGACCCTAATAGATGATGTTAGAATGGTTCCAAGGAAGAAACTCAGAATAAACTCACAGTAGTACAGGCATTAATTTTAAATAGAATACCTTCTTCAGGATTGGAAGAAATAGGAACTTTTTTAAACAAATGGAAGGAATAAGTAGGACTAATAGCAAATGTATAATCTGTAGTCAAGGCAGCAATGGTACTTACCCTTTCTACATATATATTTATTATCATTTTTAGTTCATATTAAATATAGGATGTACTGCAAGTGCAAAAATTTTACAAGTATTATAAAGTTAGAGAATTATTAACTTAGAAGTTAAACTGCAAACAAATATACAATCTTTGTGAAGAGTACATGTTCTTCAAAGCAGTTTATATGGATATGCCACCTTTACATTTTTAAATATATGATCTAGGTAGATACCCCGGATACCTTTTGTTATGTTACACAAATTTTAGTTTAAGAGACAATAAAGTTTATATATACTCTTTTATCTTCCTAATCATTGCACAACTTAGGGAATTTTTAATATAGCTGACTTTTATATGCAGCATTTCTGGATTTCTTGATCTGATTTATTCACTGTCTGTGTTCTATGAACTTGGCAAAGTATTATTCCAAGTAACATATAGCAATTAGCACTTTGTATAGTGTTATGTCAAGTATGATTCCAATTCCACAATATTCTAATAGCAGTCATCAACAAAACCCAAGCCAAACTTTTACACTCCTCACAGATACTTGGTCACTCAGAAAGAAAACTAGAGTATAGGAAATGACTGCAAATTGCTCATTTACATATTTTTACTTACCACTTTTTTAATTTAAAGAAAGTATGTGAAGTTTGCATGTGTTGTGGAGTATAAGCCAAATTCCAGAGCAATTATTGTCACTTACCTTACCCAAAGTACAAACCTTTGTACACTCAGTGTCATTAAATGGGGGACAAACAACACTTGACCCCAGTACAATAGCCCCTGCAGCAGTCTTTGCACATTTGTAGTTGGTACAGTTGGAGGTCCAGGTGCTTCCTTCCTGAATATATAAAACAAAGCCACTGTCAGGAAAGCCAAACACTTCAACTTTATCTCCAACCTAAAATGTCTATAAAAGTGTTGCCCTCATGCTGTAGCATCTACTGGAGTGCAAAGTCTGCTGCAGATCACCCGTAGGTGGCAAAAGGCAAAGATCATCCTCTAACTACCAGAGGTTACTCCTCCCCAGAGCCATGGCTCTAATCTCCAGCATGCTGCTGAGCATGGGTGTCCTACTGCAGGATGAAAGGACTCTGTGCCAGTTCAATAATTTCTTTTGCTCTGAAATCAATTCAAAGTATGAACCAAACCATGGCCACATCTAAATTTCTGTGTATGTGTATGCTGGGGCACACCATCAAGATCCTGAACCCCAGTGCCTCAGTTTGCACTTTTCCTTTCTGTAGTAACCAGCGTGAAGAGAAGAGTGGCCCTGAGAAGAGGGGGACATAGAAGTCCTGATATAGGCTCAGAACCTCTCAACACATCTAAATCACAGTATAAAATTTAGAGATAAAAATTGAACCTTGCCCTGCAGTTAAAGCATATCCAGCCTTAAGTAAATGATGACATTTGAATATCTTTGTAGAAAATATTATAACCAATAAGATATTTACATGTGTGAAATGGCAGGGCTTTAGATAAGCACACTCATTTCCAGTCATACATCATAAACAGTCTCTAACTGTGTAACCAGCAGTAAGGAGGTATGAAGCAAGACTGACAGCATGAGTTAACTAAGAAACACCTGTCAGACTCCTGCCTATTGTATCATTACAGTTATTTCCTATCTCTGTTCAGAGGCACTTACCGCATACACAATCAGCGTTCCATTCTCTGTATGAAAAGAGCAGGACACATTTTGACACGTACCACAACAAGTATGGTGGCTGAAGGAAGGAATATACACTTGATGCTGGAAAGAAAGGAAAGGAAAAAAAACAAGTACTTTTTAAATATACATTATGCAGAAATTCTTTGATTTCTGAAATTAAAAACACCAGGGAAAACAATGGATGGATGGATGGATGGATGGATGGATGGATGGATGGATTGACAGATAGATATGTTTATATAGTCTGCTAGAAACTGCCTCTCAAAATAATCGTGTACCCACAAGATACACATCATCACTGTTAAGTTCTCAAGTTCTTGCTGAGTAAACAGGACTAGCAAAAGTCTTCACCAAAACCTTTATCCTATTTGTGCAGTTGTGCTCACAAATTGCATCATTCCTGTATTTTAAGAATACTCACAGCTTCACATTGCTGGGAACAGTTCATCATTGTGAAATGCATGGCATTGTAGCCTGTGTTCTGATCTTTTTCTTGTAAACACTGTACAGTGTAACAAAGGTCTCCATCCAAGTACTGAATCACTGACTGTCCAGGATTCAGTACTGTGACCTCTTGGAAGATGCACACATCATCCTTCTCTAAAACCAAAAGAAATAAATGTTAGCAGAGGGAGAAAAAAATCATGAAACAAATTAACAGAAACACTGATAAGACAAAGGGCAAAGTCCTACGCACTGCAAAAGTATTCTATCTTTTCGACTTGATTGGTTTGTGGTTTTAATTACCAAACAAGAGCAGGAGGAATGATAATTCAGTTCTAGAAAATGCTACAATTACAAAACTGCCTAAAACTGATAGTGTTTGTACTATAGAAGTAAAAAAATTCTGTTGTTCTTATTTTAGAAGTATTCTAATATTTACCATTCAGCTATTCTGTGTATCACAAAATGTAGCCTTTCTGTCAACTAAACTACTATGTCTACAAATACCTGTGGGCCAGTAATCTGCTCAGGCTGTACCATAAATGTGTGCTTGGCTCTTGGAGGCAGTTTAGCCTGGGCTGCTGCCAAGACTGCAGCTTGCCTCAGCACAGTGCAGCTGAAATCTAGTCTACATGGGTAGCTGAGTGAGGGACGGGAGCAGAGCTCTGATCTTAAGACTGGCTACCTGCTCTTGTGCTGGCTGAACAGGTCAGTTGCTCTGTGTGAGATGTCATCTCATGTGTGCTTGAAAGCAGACCAGGAGCAGCTGCCCTGCTCACACTCAGCTACCATTCACAGCCTGTTTCCTATTTGCCTCTCACCAGAGAGACTGTACCTGACTCTGAAAGCATGGGCAGTTCTGCAACACTCCCACACCCTGCCAGAACAGACACAAAATGGATGGCTTAGCAGAAAAAGCATTCAGAAAAGAGAGTATCATTGCATAACTAGATAGACACAAAATGGATGGCTTAGCAGAAAAAGCACCACATTCAGAAAAGAGAGTATCATTGCATAACTAGATAGAGACTCATCAAATTAGGATAAAAGAGCATTTACATTTGAGAAGGTTATAATGGTCCTATTTATGCTTTCTTTGCATAAAATGGTGTGCATAAATGCATAAAAAGCACCCTTTTTGCTAAAAACTGAAACACAACAATGAGGAATATGAAAAAGTTACCACAAATGTAGTGAGTGCATCCACAAGCACTGGAAACACTGCTATCTATTTTTTTAACTTCTCCCTGAGTATAAAAAGATAAAAGTTTACAAAGTCATACACAATTAAAGGTAGTGCTACATGGACAATTTTTCTCTAAAAATGTAAAATATTACTTTCATCACTTCCACCCCTGGTTTCATAAAAGAGAAAAGCTGCAATGTACTCAAGAAACAGTAACACATTCAGAGTTATTCAATGTATTTATCTCATCAAACAGAAAACAGCACTTCATTTTCCATAGGGGTGCATAGAATAGCAGAGTCAATAAACAGCATTTTTTCCTGAGAAAAAAAGTTTTTTCAATAATAAACATATTAGCAAAAGATTGCCTCCTAAGAATTTTCTTCTGAAAGAGTGGTGAAAGCTATTTAAATCTAAAAGTCCTTAATAGACTTTATGTTATGAAGTCTTCACATAAGGAACTTCAGGCATGGGATAAGGAAAATAGGATCATTATGGTATTAATGGGAGTTTGAACATTCACTCATAATTATTTTCCATCTCACAGTCCCTATTATGACAAACTACAGAGAAGCAAAATATTCATGACTTCTCACACTAGCTAAATTCAATAATGTTAAATCATTTTAATCAAAAGCATAAGTGATTAAGAAAATAACACATTTCTTCAGATGATATATATAATCATAAAGTTCATACCTCATTAATTATTTTTCAAAATGGGAATTACTTATGTAGAAAGCCTCACTAGTATACTGTTTCATGTCAACACTGACCAGGATAAAATTACAGTTTCTTTTTTTTCTTTTTCCATCTTAAAACACACAAAGTGAAATTTCTCCAAGGAATGGTTAACAACACTATGCAGACACTTGTTGGAATCACATGCTTCAGCTGGGACTGGAAAGGCAATCCCACCCTGTCCCTGTTCACTCTTTACAACCAATTGAAACAAGGAGTGTAAAAGGGAGGGGTAAGAGAGTGGAACACCATTATTAACAATATTTAAAAGACACCACTTACCAGTTTACAGGTCAGCATAGTAGCATTTTCACAGCTACATTCTGAAGAGATAAAGAAAACTGTGTTAATCAATTAGCTAACTCTTAGCTTTGGTTAACAGCTGTGACTAAGGAATAAAGAAATAATTACCACAACGCCATTCAGGACAACATTGCCCAAGTATTTTTTCCTTCACAGGTGTCATGTCATCTGTACAAATCATAGGAGGCTCAGAACAAAGATTTTCATCACAAACTAAATGAGGGGAAAAGACATATGAGAATGTATTCAACTTTCCTTCATGTTTTGCAGCTTACATTACTTTTCTAAAATACATTTAGAAATTACATTTCTAAAATAACATTCTTCTATATAAATATTATTGTATTTCTTAAGCATCTGAATTATACTTGGAATGAAAAACTAAACAAAGATTTTCAAAAGTGATTTTAGTTGTCTTAGAACAAAAAAACAACATGGAAGCTGTTTTATTAAATTTGTTTGAATATATGAACAATTGCATATTAATACTCCAAGGATAGGATTCAGTGCCACATTAATACACTGGTATTTAGATCACTGTGAAAATAACAATATTATGTCTGGTGAACTAAATAACCTCTCCAGACTCCACTGACTGGGTTTGTTAGCCCACCACTGAGTATACCAAGAAGCTTGAACATACCTCAAACGAGGACACCCTCATTTGGATCTCTTAGTCTATACCTGTAGCCCACCCTAACTGCTGAATCTAAACAAATCCCCACACACCCACACACTGTCTGTCATTTCTACAGAATTTGGTGACATATTGAACTCACAGCAGTTACACTCACCGCAGTAGTAATGAGGACAACAGTAGTGTATGGTATTAAGGTCTACAGTGAGAATTTCCCCTTCACTGCACAAGGGAACAGGCTCAATACAGGATTCACAAACTAAATTTAAAAAAAAATCAGACATTTACAAAGTTTTAAATACTAAAAAGTTAGCACATGTGAATTCCATCTAATAGACTATATAACAAGCAGTATTGTGTTTGTTACTCAGATAACAGAACTTCTAAGGTTTTTATGGATATAAAAACTAAACAAAGTTCAAATATGATGTTCAAAATTATGTTGGAAAGAAAAGATCCCCAAACCCAAGGATAATTAGGCTCCAGTCAGCCAGATCTGTGTGAAATCTCACTGACCTCTCCAAGCATTCCTACCTTAAGTTACTTGGTTTAGAATTATAGTCTATTTTTGTAAATACTTGACTATTCCTAAGCTCTCCATAAAAATATTAGAGGCTTCTTACCACAGAGATGAGAGAAACAACAGGGATCTTCCTGTTTTGCTTCAACAATAAATTGATCTTCTCGGCAGTCTGGCTGGGAGGCATTAAAACAAACTGAAGGATCACATTCTGTAGGATGTGAAACAAACAACTTTTTTAAAGGAGTCACTGAAACAATACAAAAAGATTAAAAAATATATTCTTCATATACTATGTAAAATAAAATACACCAAAGTGATTGTAAATCAGGAGTAACAAAAAACGCAAACACAAAAAAATATTGGAGAATGTTTAAAAAAACATACATTGTTGCCTGGTGCTATTTAGAGTGTCCCATTCTGTCAGCAATCAAACCAACTTGTAATACAAATTTTCTCCCAACATACAATACAAGTATGGAAAACTTTCCACTAACTGTGGTTTTGTATTTCCCTTACCGCATCGGTACTGTGGGCAGCAGGACAGGGGCTGGTAGCCTACCACCAATTGTTCATTGGGTTTGCATGTTGGAATAATGGCATCACACAATGACATGTTACATTCTGTGGGATAAAAAACAATCAATTTTGACATCTTTAAACAGCTACAAGTGCAAGTCCTATAGTTCAAACTATTTATACCATCTAATACAGAGATCCACAAAACAAGAGCAGCCAAAGTCAGCTTAAAGTTCACTCCATACCATCACATAGATTTTTGAGCTCAACCCAAGCAAGCAGTTATATCCCTCTTAAAACTGGTATTCACTTGCTCTGCTTCCTATACATGAAACCAGCCATAAAGTCCCATTGATGTTCCTTTAGCAAATTCACAATACAGTATTGGTTACAGGTATCTAATGAGCAAAAGGACCATATCAGCTGGACCATATATTCTCATCTGCCTTGAATATGTTATGAAGAAATTAGTATATTTTGCTTAATATTTTAAGAGCAAAAAACTTATTCTTTTTCTTAACAATTATTGCTAGGCAGAATATTAGTATTCAGAGATCAGCTCCCAAAAAACTTCTTCTGGGAAACAGCAGTAGATCAGAGGATACTGCTCTTCACACCAAAGCACTAGAAAGAAAAGCAAGCAATCTCTGATGACTTCCCCAAATACCAAGGTACTTCTATCATTGAATATATATCAATTTATTATTAAATTCTATGCAAGAGCTTAAAAAATAATTTTTAACAGAAGATTTGCTTAACTGGTGGACCTCTAAGAAAAAAATTTTTTCAGTGAATAATTCTTATAAAGAACAGAAGCCTCAATTGCTGGCCCAACCAGCCACAAGTACTTGAAAATTAATTCTAAAAAATGTTACCTTGAATTTAAAGTTTTTCAGCTGCCTGTGAATGTCATGCACTTAGACTTCTGTTACTGAACACAAATGTGGTACATACCACAAACTTTCTTGGGACAGCAAGCTCTCTCTTCAATGACATCGAGTAGAACTTCCCCTTCTCTTTCACAGACTGGTGCTGGATCCTCATTGCATTCAGGTTCTACAGCAACAATGCTTCCATTTTCTAAACAGCTGTACATGCAGCACCCTCTCATGGACCCATTCCAGATCTCCCCAGCAGAGCGGGGCTCTCCTTTATTATCTGTACATGCTGGGAAAAACAAACCCCCATGATATCCCTTCAACAAGCAGACAGGTCCCATTTCCTGCAAGCAACCACGACTTGCATAACATTCTGCATAAAATAATATCACTGTGGAGCATTATGATAAAAGAATCCAAGAAAAAGGATGATGACCTTAAGAGCCCCAAAGGAACAAATGCTTCACTATGGTGAAAATGGGTGAGGGCAAGGGACAGAACCTGCCCAAGTTATTCCTTCCTAAGTTCTCAAGGGAGGAAAGCCTGGGAGCTATAGAAGAATGACCACTATTTTCCCCCCAGTAGGGGTACATCAGCACTGGGTCTTAAAGCCAAGATAACTGAAAACACAAACTGCTGCAGCTTGAGAAAAAGGTAGGCTCTGTTCAAGGGACCTTTCTCAGATTCGCGCTTACTGAGGACTGACACAGAACTTAAACTCATCTTGTACCATGAACTGTTAATATAACTGCGGTTAATATTTCATAACTGCAAAACTACTCTGTCCTACTGTACTTACTACATTTTTCTTCTGGTATACAGAGGTCAGAGTCTGTTCTATGCAGAATGGTGCCATTTTTACACACACAGTCTTCCCTTAAATAGGAACAGGGAGAATCTTCATAGAACCATTTATTCAAGCATGTCTTGGCTTCACAGGGTTGCACACAAGGCTGGTATTCCTTGCCCTCAGGACAGTTCAGTGCTGCAAGGAATAAAAAAGGACATTGAGTGCTTCTGTATTCTTTCAGAATTTCATTGGATAAATAGGTAGTAATAACAAGTGAGTTAGCACAGAAAGCATGCATTTATACTTTTAACAGTACTCTGTTACAGCAGCTAATTCAATGGAGATTAAAATTCATTCATGACTAAATGATGTATACGTATCTTAAGAACTTGTACCCTGATTTATCAATGCTGTGATAAATTGAGATGTTACTTACAAGAATAATAGAAAGAAATATATTTTTAACTTATCACTCGAAAAACTTCATCACTAAAGCCACATAGGGGTACAGAACATGGCTGTCTGCTTACAACAATAATCAGGTGTCCTCCATTTAATGCAGATGTTGTGCTTGTTGCACAAAGCCACATATGCAGAAAGCGCATCACACTCATAATTCCAAAAATTAGAACTGTTGATCCACATCTTCTCACAAAATTCCTGTGGTGACACCTGGGAACATATTGCAATTGGGAATTAACAAGTATAAGGACTTTCTGTAATTAAAATAAATCAGTAATTAAGAGAAATAATATAGCCATGAGGGAAAAAATTGTTAGCAGTATCTAAATTAAAACATATCATTTTTGTCAGAACACTCATTCTGCAAAACTTAAACTGACGAATTTTCTGTGCTCATCAGCAGACACAGAACACAGACCTAGTGAGATTGTCACACTACTTACAAGAACTTTTCAGTATAGCCCTGTCAACTAAAAGTGAACAATCTCAGCTAAATGTTGCTGCTATACCTTCCATACAATCCTTCTGTGAATTAATTACTTATTACTCTGTTTCTGTGTCTGTAGGACCTGATAGCCTATGTTACTGAGTCTAAATGCAGGTGGTGCAACCCATCTTATTTCTGTTGGATTTGTTTGCATAAATTTTTAACAACATGTAAAAGTCAGATTTTATTTCATTCTGCCTGTTCACTACTGTGTTGCAGCCGAGTTCTCCCTGTGATTTCAGTAAGTCTTCAAGCAGTCTCTCACTTCTGCCAAGAAGGTCATGATGATTCTGATGACTGTGTTACCTATCCTTGACGAGCTGCTCCCTGCCAGAGTGCACAGTATGCTCCATCCACTCTAGCTCTGCCACCATCTTGTATATGAAAAAAAACAAACTTCACAATGGATGAACCAACCCCTTGAAAATGTTGATGGTACATCAGTTTTTGCTATAAACCAGGAAAAGATGCCCTATTAGAGTTCTCCTGGGAATGTATATGCAGTAGGAATTCTGACTCCTCAGATTTCCTTAAATTATTATAAAATTAGTTATGTCAAAACAATTATGCAAAGCATCCTACTACTCACTGGTGCTACTCTATCTTCTAGATTCCAAACCACTGCTCCCTCCCACTAAGTTTCTGAGGCAAATATCTATTAATTTTGTATATAAAGAAACTACTTTAGTTCCTTCCTTTCAGAAGAACTCCCTGAATTTTTTCTACCTCAGGAAATTGACGAGAGGTCTCAGGAATTTGAAAGACGGGGCTCAGCTGCATGCAACACCTTTAACAGCATTTGTCTGTGATGAAAACTAAAGTGTAACACAATAAGAACCAAGGGTGGAAAGGCAGAACAAGAAGAAATGAATTAGGAACGGGAACTCCAGTATCTCTCAGGAAGAAAGGGCCACTTGAGTAATTAATCCTTTTTATTTTTAGTTAAGTGGGGGAAGTCAGTCAGACCTCAGGGATTTGGGGCTTCCTCATTTTCTGTTCTGGGAAGCAGCTGTGCTGCACTACCCACCTCTAGTGATAGTCTGCATGCTACAGCTATATCCCCATTAGAAACTACCGTTTGTGGAAACAAATTATAGTGATTTCTGTAAGAAATCCAACAAAATTGTCAACATAATATTTGACTATGTCAAAAATTTTCAACTGAAAATTTCTTTAGTCCAATAAGTCTCCAACTGCATGAATCGCTGTTGTGTGCAGGAGAAGCATGAGGTTTTCTGTTCTAGTGATCCATGTTAAGCATTTAATAAAAATAACACCTTTGGAATGTGTATATCTTGACATGATGATCCGTTGTCTCTTCTTTGACAATTGCCCATTAAATAATTTCAAAAAAACAGCGTAATAGCACAGGGATCAATATAGATGTGTGTTTACAATGGACAACATGACTAAAGTACTAAAGCCAACGTGACAGGGGTATTACAACCATCCATTCCATTGTCAAATCATAAAAATAAGCAAACATGAAAAATGTGCATGTATCCATCACGCTTTTCTTAATTATACAACTTTTATTAGATTTGCTCCTGCAATTTTTCCGATCATCATACTCACTTTCTTGTGACAAGGGATGAAAGTGCTTCTGTTTAACAGTTCCATACAGTATGAGCAGTTATCTTCAGTACAATTTCTTGCTGGCCTCCTGGTTGTTACATCAAGTGATTTCTCAATTTCCCAACTCTTAATGAACATTTCGATTTCCTCCATATTTGTAATTATGGTCATGTTTTGCATTTTCAAGTCATCACTAGGATCTCCATTACAGACCCCTGGAGACAGAGCGTCATATTCAAAGCACAAACAAACATGCCACATTTCATTTGGGAAAGAAAAGTGCACTTGATAAGTTATGATCAACACTGCAGCAGGCTGACCTGTGCAACTTAGTCACCTGAGTTTGTAAGTTAAAGCAGCTGTATATCCACTGCAGTTCCAACTTCCTGCTTGTGATTCTACTTCTCAGCTCAATGCCTTAGTAAAGCAAGTAGATCATACAACACAACTCATGATATCTTTCACAGCAACTTACTTTTGAGAAAAACTGCTACCAAAATGTGCTGTTGACTGTAGCAAATTCACTGACACAGCACTAGATTCTGATCTCATTCACTGAATATCAGTTAGTTCCTTGGGAGTAACAGTAGATGGTTTTCAAATTAACTGCTCGTCACTGATTATTTGACACTGTACTGAAATTTAATTGAACATTCTAAGTGCAAGAAGTTATGAAAAGAATCTTTTGATGAAAAAATTGCTTTATCTAGAGAAAATATTGTTCTTACTCAATTTATTAATACAAAACCACTATAAAAAACAACCTTCCCAGACCTCTGACATTCATTGTCTACCTGAATTCATTATTGTATGCATTCTGTTGATTAATCAATTAAACTATATGATCTCTTTAAGTGAGAACAAGTGAGTAATGCCAAAACTTTGATCTTCATACTGGCGTTTTATGTCTCGGGTACTGATCAGGCAGAGCTCCTCTCTTGTTTTCACTTTCCTCCTGCACAGGTAAGCACATCCTAAGCCCTTGCCCTCATGCTTTCAGCCCTGCAGTCTGATGCTCTCCAGGGTCCTTTGTTAGAACTGGATGAGCTTAGTGTAGCAGGCTGTTGTTCTTTCAGACAGCATGGAGAAATACAGAAGATGGCATTTAAATAAGAAGCATTTTACAGTAGCACCACTTTCCAGTATTCTTAACTCTTATGCTTTTTGCTGCAGATCACAAACTTAGAATTTTTAAGGCCATGCTGCAGAACTGCAGAATCAATACAGCTTTAAAAATAAAGCAAATTTACCACATAGTCCCACAATTTTTCCTAGGATGAGAAGAAGAAGATTGCAGAATCCCAGACAGGAACAAACAGCAGAGAAAGGAAAGAAGCACCAAAGAAAGCTTCAGAATTTACTGCAAAATATTAGGTAGTGCAACACTTTTAAGCTAAGTTTGGATTTGTCTGCATTGTCGTACTCTCTTTATCTTTCCATGACACAAAGAGGAACTATTCTGTAAGTCTTCCTACATTTGACCTCATCTCATCCCACTCGTTCTGCATGCATAGAGAAGATGGCATGATACTGGGAAAACATGCAGAGCCAGCCTTCACCTTCTCTCACTAGATCTTTTGTTCAAGCAGAATATAGAAATTGATTTTAAAGACTTGATTTGTTTATATTTATATTTAAAGCATATCTGATTTGCTTTTTAGTTTTTAAAACTAAAAGTGGTTTAAAAGATAATAAAAAGTTCATTTTCCTTTTCAATATGAAGTAGATTATGTAAAATTAAAAACCACCAGAAAATGAGCACTTATGATAAAATTTAAGTAATTTTAAATTACCTGCTTAGACTTTATATTATTCATACTGGAAGAATTATAAAAAGACTTAAGAGAAGCCTGAAACCTGCTACATTTACTATCATTGTAATTCAAGACTGAGACAACTCAGCACAGTTTTGGACCCTAGACCCAGCCTCAAGAGGTCTAAATACACATTCTAAATTCACTATCCTCACAAGAATTGGACCCTTCCCAAGATACAACTTTTGTCAGTATTTTCATAGCAATAAGCTGCTACTGTTAACATCAGACAGTTATTCTTTTCTCCATAATCACTGAAATATACTGTCACTACCTGAACTTCTTTAGCAGCCACTTCACTAAAAATTTTCTTTTTCTTTACTTGGCTTCAGCAATACTCTTAAAACAGGCAGAAATAAGTAAATGAAATAAGTAGATTTTTTTTAAGTTATTTAGATACAATGTGCTGATCACTACTTGTTCTGCAAAGTACTTTATTATCACACGGTGATTTTAAACAGAACAATTAATTTATTATTATTAATAGTCTTTCACAGGCCCTCATATAGGATTGTCAGCATAGTTAATGAGGGTCACAAGGAGAGCTATAGGGACAGCTGGTCACAGACACAAAAGGGAGCTGCAAATTTCTATTGGGAATTTTCTAAATGAGAAAAGAATTGCCACCATAGCCTCACCACAAAGTCCTTCTGTCTTCCTCGATGTGTTGGAGTGTAATCCATACTGTATATCTATGATGCCTGTAAGATGAGCCCACTTGATGCTAATACCAGCTGGGGTATTAACAACATACATTGCACCAGTATCCTGAACACTCAGTCCTTCTTTTGAAAATGGTAATGGTTGAATTACAGAATCCACAATTACCTAAAATAAACCAAACACATTTTAGAAACAAAGCCAGATTGCAATGATGTATTTTATATGCATTTCTATTTTATAACAAAAGGTTTTTTTCACAGCCTCTACCACATATGACAGTCACAGTGCTTAAATCAGAGAGCTTCCCACCAGTGCTACTTCCAAAAACTGCAAATGAAGGAGGTATGAGGAAAAAAAATTCTAATTAAGGAAAGAATAAATCTTATTTATCATATATTGTATGATAAAACAAAACCTCATTCCACTTATTCAAAGTCATCTGTTCTGACTTGTTACTGACTAGCAGGAAAAGTAGCTTAAGAATTTATCATGTCTAGGGTTCTAAGGTTTCTGGAAGTATAGTCTCAGGCATAACTGCTTTTGCAGCTTCTTAAAAATCTTAAAAGAACTTTAAAATGTCATTTTGGAAAAATGACATTTAAGTGAAGCATGGTACCAGAAATGTATATTGTTTTGCTTCTAGCATAGCATGAATTACTGGGAACCTGAACTGCAAAAGTAGTCCTAATCCTGTGTTTCATTTTAATTCTGATATATCACATTCTACAACAACATAGCTTTCCAGCTATTTTTTAAGAGTACACACACTGCTGATATATACTTACTTTTCTTGCTAAACGATTGATAAGTATTTGACATGTGTGTGTTGTGACATTCAATTTCTTAAAACAGAGCCCTGAAGTGTTTGCCGGTGGCACCTTGAAAGAAAAGCAACGAACAAGTTTTGTTACTATCATTTTTCTAATTCTGTGCCTGTGCTATTGGAATTTTTTTTATTACTTTAATAATATCTTTTAATATTAATGCATTTTATAATTAGCAAAATAAGTAAGCACTTACTAGTTTTCTTATTGAATTTGCACTCTGGAAAACAAAAATAAATTAGAAGTGCAATAATAATCAGCAGCATTTTATTTAGAAAAAAAAGTTACTATTTTCTTTGTCTTTAATGTTCTTCTACAATCAGCTACATAATTAAATTGATTTAATATATTCCTTATAAATAATAAAAAATACACACTCTGCAGCAAATTCTGTGCATATGCTGAAAGGCCCTTTCAAAAAATATCTCATGAAGAACTAAACATGCAGACTTCTAAAACTCATCTGCATATGTGTTCTGCATTCCCTTCTCTAGACTTCAACCAGGAAACAAGAGAGCAATTTAGTAGAAAACCTCTAAAACAATGCAATGCCCTTAACGGTCTTAAAGTTCGAACATACAGTTGCCCAGTGAGAGTAATAAGAGGGATGGGAAGGCTAGAAGCCTGTTGAAGCCCCTCATCACTGACTGGTTTGTCGACAAACCAAAGATGGACTCAATCCAGTTGCTCAAGGGCTGCATAAACTAGGACTGTCGACAATGCAAAGGAAATATTTGTACAGACTCTAAGGATGAGACTGACCTGATCTAAACTGGCAATCTAAAAATAGAGTGGTCGAATCCCCTGTGTAGACAAGAGTTAGACAACTACAAAGAACAGCTCATCACAAAGTCATTAATACTTTCCTAAAATAACTACAAAATATAATTTTTGACTATTAAAAATATTTTTGTATTTTGACCATATTGTACAGTACAAATTCAAGGTTACAGGAACACTTCTGTGTGAAGAACCTGAAAGGAGACATGCATATTCAGAAGTTATGTCACCTATGATAATTTAAAAGGAACTTACATTTGAATTTCCTTATAACACAACAATTAGTATTCAACTCAAGATAAAATTTTTTTCTCTAGACAGCATTATTAAGCATGCTTCTTGAAAATTAAACAACTTGGCATTTTTCATTGAGTATGGCTTTTATGTATAAGTTTTAATTGACATATTTTTGCAGAATTTCAAACTTATAACACAAAAATTCAAGGAACAATTATAATTATTACATAAATTCAAAAATGTTACCTGATTAGCAGGACATTTTTCAATATGAGCAACAATAATTTCTCCCGGTAACTTGACTAAAACATAGGAAGCCATATTGCAGAGGGCTATGTTGTTTCCATCAAACGTAATAACACTCAGTTCAGACAGTACAGAACACTGACCTAAAAAAGAACTGTCATTTAATGAGGTTACCACAAAACTGAATACAGGGCATTTCTAAAAGCTTTCAGTTCTAACATTATTTGCTTTTGCATATACATTCATAGTAGATAGACAGATAGATGACCTTGTTCTGCAGGCAGCATATTCAGCCATAAGCAGAAGAAAGTGTTTAGGTTACTCAGTGGAAATACCTTAACCTGCTTCTGTGTGCCCAGGGTAGGGGAGAATGTTTAAATTGGTGACAATTTTCACTTAAGTCAATGTTTTAAAGGCAAGGTTAATGAATCTGCACAGTGTGAGATAAAATATATGCATAAATATAGATAGATAGATAGATAGATAATTTGAAATACTGACAAGGGACTTATCTGTCTTATCTTGAAGCAAATATAAAGTGCAATATTGATTTCATTAATACTACAAGGTTTTAAATATGACTTGTCTTTAGCCTTTTTGTTCCCCCTGCAGACATTCATCCACCAGTTTCTGCACTTGAATAAAAACTGCAATTAGAGCTAAATGAAATATGAGGGTTCTGTCTTTCAGAAAATCTAGTATTTAATTTATTTTTCTTCATGAAATGTTGAAATCTTAACATTTCTACTGATAAAAATTCTGAAAAGTCTCAGCTGAGAAATATTGGTGTTCGCATTGCAGATGTCATCTCAATGTTTTCATTAAAAAAAAAATATTTTGCTTCTCCTGAATGTCAATTCAAAGGTACCAAAACATTCAGTATATTTCGTTCTGCTTTGCTGATGAATACCTCTTTTTAATTCATTCCACTCTTTAACCCCTCATTCTCATTGTAATAACCCTTTCTTTTATTAATTGAAATGTACCAAGGCTCCATGTTTTACTTAAAATTAAAACAGCAACTTACAGGGACATTCCCATTCTGGACAACAGCTATCAGTGTTAACTTGAACAGGCATTCCTCGAAAACCACAACCTGGCTTCAGCACATCCTTAGGGCAGTTCCTTGAAAGATTGTATAACATCCAACCCATATTAACACAGACATACTGGCTACATTTGTCAACAGGTTCGAGGTATCTTGGCTGTCATATAAGGAAAAAACAACCAGAGTCAACTTTAACTTCATTGGTCTTATGAAGTCCAAGAAATTACTTGTCCATCTCCCAGGTCTGAGAGAGATTTACCACATCTACCTGCTCCTCATTGCTTATTTTGGAATGACTTGCATCTGTGTGGTAGTAACCAGTGACAATGATGCATGTCCATTCATTCACACCCTTCCTGTTCCATCCAGCTTTGGTGGAATACCCTGTGTAAAGCATTATGCATTGAGGCTACACGTTATCATCAGTAATAATCTGAAGCATTTTAAGAAACAGAAAACCATGCATTCCCATCATTTTAAGCCCTATGACAAAGAAACAAGTGGAAAAAGGAAAGTCAGGGTGAGATTATGCAGAAACACCAAAATTCCAAGGATTATGCCTTTTTCTGCAGCTCAGAAATATATTTAGCTATCTAGAACAATAACATGGCTTTAAAGCCTTTTTTTTTTCAGAGCAATACATCCAAGTTGCAGAATATATCAGGGCAATGTAAGAGCAGCAATAAAACTATTCTCTAAGAATAACTGAGAATTTTTTTTAAAAGTAAATTAAATAGAAAATAGGAAATATTTTAAATCTCAGATAGGTAGAATAACAGAATGGACTGAAAATTAATATATATTTTAACATGTAGGGGCAAGTAAGACTGATCATACCACACACTCAGAAGATGTAGACATCAGTGTATGCATCATGGTGCCAAAGTAAGCCTTGTCAGCTACAGGCGTCATTTCTGAAGAGGAAGGCAGAGCCATTCTACCACTAGAATGAGATATATCTATTATAGTTCTGGTTTGCAGCTCTGTGGCCTCTGTTACACTAAAGTAAGGTGTAATGGGTTTCTGTGTTGGCATTTTGGATGTATCTGATGTTGTTACACCCAGGACTCCAGAAACAGAGATATTTTTGACTGAGGTTGTATTTCTTGAAAAAAGCAAACTCTGAACTGCAGTTACTGGCAAATAAGGTGGGGAAGATTTGTCAGTTGTGGTTGTCTTCATCTTGGTAGCATTTCTTTGCTCATGTGAAGTCTGACCACCTTCTGAAATATCCACAGTTTTTTCAAATGAAGTTGTGTATTCAACTTCTGATGCTATGTATGAGGTACTCTTCATCTGTGATAATGGACTTGTAGTACCAGTTGTTTCCATTAAGTTAATCTTTGAAGTTTCTCTAGTGCTCTGTGAAGCTTGAGTTACTGCAGTTGTAAATAAAGATTTGTGTGCTTCTATGGTGGTAGGAACTGAAGCTGAAGCCATATAAAAATCCAAATTGATGACAAAAGAATCAGTGGTTTTTGTTGTGATCCTAGAGGCTAGGGTAGCTCCTGAAGTAACTAATAAACTGGCTGAAGAACTAGGCAGCATTTTTGCAAAAATATAAGGTGCTTTTGAGGATGTAGCATTCACTGTTGTGTTCGTGATCATTGGTGTAGTGGACGGAGTGATGATTCCAGCTGATATGGCTGATATTTTTCCATCATCTTCTGAAGAACTTACCGAAGAACTCGGCTTTCCTAGAGAAACATTAGAGATAGGAGTGATCTTAGGAGGAGGTGAAGGCATAGAGGGCTGGCTTACTAAAGTGACGTCAGAAGTTGTAGGCATTAGTAAAGAGGGCATTACAATGGGTGTTTTTAGTGCAGCTGAAAAGTTGGTAGAGAGACTTATTTTTAAAGTGAATTTAGAAAAATCCACAGAAGTTACAAGGTCTATAATTGGAATTTTTGAAGTTCCTTGTGTATCTAGAGATGAAACTGATGCTTGGGTAGCACTTATATTTTGTGTTAGTGATGATGTGCTACTGACTATGGGAATAAATGAAGAACTTGTAGTCTGAGATGTCACATAATATGGTACTTATGTTGATAACAAGGTTGTAAATAAAGATAATGACCTTGTAAAAGGAAGATCTTTGGAAATGAAAGTGCCTGAACTTTGAGCCACAGGGTCAGTTTTCAATACTGTATCTGAACTTTTTGGGTACTCTGTAAGTTCTGAAGTGGTTATTGATGTAGCATTTAGAGGTAATACCAATGTCCTGAGAGGGAAGAGTGTAGACATAATGGATTTCATTGGCTTTTTAGAAATGGATGACAATGAAAATAAATCAGTGTGCATTATATGCTTATTTTCTGTGGAGGCTTTACTTACTACAGACCTATCAAAGATTGTTGAATTGACTGGAGGAATGGAAGCACCAGAAGGTACTGTGTAAAGACTTTCAGAGGTAACCATGGCACCTGCTATAGCTTTGGGCTTCAGGGAGGTAAACAGCGAATGCACTGGTGTAGATACCGTGCATGTTGCAGGACTTGAAGAAGTGTTTATAGGGATTTGAGAAACAACTTGAGGTGAAGATATTGTCATTATTGGCAGAGCAGCAGAAATACTGCCCTTTTTTAATGGAGATGTCTGCTCAGGAACACTCATTGAAATTTGCACTGAAGATGAAAATGGCTTTGGAGGAAAATTAGTTGAAGAACTAGCATTTCATGATATCAGAGAAGTTTTAGTTTTGCTGTTTTGAAATATGAAACTGTGATTAATTGAGGAAAACTTCTCTTAGAGCTAGAAAATCTAGTAGTCATTGGAATTTGAGGAGCAGTTGAAGTCAGTGCAGAAATGGGTGTTGGGTAAACCGCAGTTTGAGTAATGCCAGACCTAGTTCTAACAGACAAAGCAGATATAGGAGAAGTAGATGTGCTTAGTGTCAATCGTGGACCTAGAAGAAATACAGGTCTTATGAAAGTTGCTCTGTCAGCCAGCAAGGCAGACAAAGACACTTCAGAGTGTATTTCTGCTCCCTTAGGATGACTTACTGAAGGACTCCTACTCTTCCCAATCCCTGCAGGCAGCTCAGAAGTGACAAAAGATATCTCGGAGGTTAAAGTTGTTAGTGCTGAGGAAGGTCGAACTGTTCCTAGCTGACTGGTTCATGTTTCGAGTGAAAAAGGAAACTACCACTAGGGAAGTGGGTGTTAACACTGCAGAATGTGTTGGAATAAGACTTGCACTGAGCAGGGTTGTTGGAGTTGTTATTGTAATGGGTAAAGTTATAGATGCATTAGAGCGGGCAGTATGTGAAGTGACTGCTGAGGCTTGAAGAAGAATTGGAAAATCTGTTGAAGGGATGGGTTTGGAAAGGGCACTAAGGCTGGCTGTGCTGTGAAGTACATCAGAAGGCTCCACTGTACTTGGTAATGAAAATGTTGAATAGGTGGCTGCATTAGATGCTTCCAATGAATAAAAGTCTGTAATGGATTGTGCCGACATATTAATTCCCCTTGAAGCTGTGTTTGCACTCATGGTTATTTTGTCTGTCACACTGATGTGAGTTGATTCATTCCCTGAAGTAACAAGTAAAGGAGGTGTCTGAGGAAATCTCTCTGTGGTAGCACCCATGTGAGAGATTAACAGTGAAGGTTTCAGTCCAGTTTCTGATTCTGTAGGTGTCACAGGTATGCCTAAAAGGAAAAATGTGAGTTTAACTGTCTTTTATGTATTATTAGAAAATAAAAATAGCAAATCTATCTACTGCCCATTTAAATATCAAACCCCATTTAAATATTAGCAAATCACATCTTGCCAATGGTTCCAGGTCATCTGATGACTTTGAGGAACTCAGCTGACTCAAAATGTTTTCTAATTTTCTCTGCAGAAATGAAAGTAGTTAATTTTTATTATTGGTGAAAACCTTGATTTTGCAGAGCAGGTTTGAAGCAACAAGGCAATTCCATAGAAAATTCAGTAAATCCAAAATAGTAAAATATTTGAAATAAATACATCATTAGAATATAGTATACTATACGAGATAACTTTGTACTAGCAAATATCAAGCATAATGTATTTAATTCAAAATCTGTACAATAAAATAAGATACAATATTAAAGTGACATTTTAATATTAAAATAATACTTTATCCCCCAAAATAAGCAAATAATGTGGTATCTTTGCACACCAGAAATTATGAAATAGATGAGCTGAATTTTTTAGTGGTGTGTCATTCTCTGAAAAGACTGAACATTTTGTCACATCTCTGTGTCTTTCATCTGGGACCTCTTCCTTACAGATGCGTAATATACTAGCATTATATAGTTAAATATATAGTTGCTCTGGGTATAACATAATCACAAAAGGTTATATATGACCCACTATTAGAGAAATACGAGAATTCAACTTGAAATATAACTTGTTTGAATGCAGAAGCCGTATTTTGGATGATTGGAAATGGAGTCTATGTCCCAGAGAGACTATCTTCAACAGAAAGGTGTTCTGAGAAAGCATTTAATTTAAAAAAATGTACATTTGATTAATCCTTTCCTGAGATCTCTAGAGTAATTTGTAAGAGTAGATCGACAGAATAAAGTATACTTACAGTCTTCTGGATAAACACATCTAAGTGTGACCTCATCAAGGATCATGTTTTTGGGACAGTATGGCATGCATCCTTCAACCCTTTAAAATATTGCATAGTCAACTCTAAAGCCACAGTAGAAGTACAAGTTAATTTTAAATTATTTTGTTTTGGCCAAACAAACCATTAGACTGTCTTTTCAGAGTTCTGAAAACTTTCCAATGAAATGATGAACATAGCATTTTGAGGCATTTCAAGGTAAAAAAGTTACTGAGCAGCATAATTCTATTTCTAAAGTGTTAATCATTATTTGCATAGGCTGATGAACATGATAGCTTTGGACCATTCTGCTTCCACAACTAGGTGGAAGTTTAGATCCTGAAGCAGAAAGGTTTTCCACAGAATGCTGAACTTCTCTACAAGACTGTTGTTCTACCCAGATATGTTCATTTTTGATATCAAAATATTTAGACTGACTCTATAAAGCCTTTTTCTTGTGTCCTTTCAACGTCAGAGAATGCAGACAAACCACTATATTCCCAAGCCTTTTTTCATTCTGGGGGGACTATTCAATAGGAAAATCATGACATTAACAATAAGTGTTCCCATAAGGAAAAAGCTTAGAATACGAACAGAGAAAATTAGTAATATTAATAGTATTACTGATCATAAATTGCATATGCCTAGGGAGTCTGAAATCTAAAATATCCTTTATTTTCCACCACATTGTGCTTTGTGCTTTTAGGCATTTTTCCTCTTAGTTTACTGTGGTTTCATAGAGGTCAGGGAAGAACCATGGAGACAGGAAACCTGTTTACTAAATCACAAGGTAACATCACCGCTCTGAAATCCCTCTCTTCACGTCGATGGGCATCTCCCAGTATAAAAGTTCCCTGTTCTTACAGGAGAGGGCGTATTTCTCCCTTATTATTCCTACAATTTTTGATCTCTCTCATGTAAACACCAGACAGCGTGTTGTTTTAGCATCATGGCATGCTGGTTTAGGATGCAACTACAAACCCATAGAAGGAAATAACCTTCATTTAATTTAATAGCTTTCTACTTAACCACTACCAGAAGCTAATCCTCTGGGCTAAATACAAACCCTCATTCTTGTGTTGGAAATCACATGTTAAAGGGAATACAAACGGTGGGAAATGAGAGGCTTGTAACAAATGTTTTCATATGACTTGTAAGAGTTTCTCATAAGAGTGATATTGAAATTGGGGTAGTAAAAATAAATGCATATTGCAGCAGCAGTAATTCTCAGAATGCATATGGTATGCTTAATACGAAAAACAATACAGTAGCAGTATGAGACGAATTTTACTTACAGAGGAAGAAATTTACATGCTATTCCTTCAGGATCACTACATGTCTTAAAACAAGGATTAGCACAAGATTCATATCGCCATTCACACATCCTTCTGTAAGGCACAGAAGCACTGAGTTCTGAGAAGGAAAGAAAGGGTATTATTTATTGATTTTATAGTCAATAAACAATACATTTACAGCCTTTGCTATAACATACGTTGGGATTTTCAGATAAATGAAAAAATGAAAACCAAGTAGACAAATTCTTTAGAACTTTCAAAAAATGTGAGATTTTGTTCAGTTTCAAGTATTTTAAATTCATTCAAGCTAAAAGACATTTCAAGCTTTGACAATAAAAATAGCTATTCACTTTTAGAATATACTCTGTTTCAAAACCTAAAAGATCAGTTAAACATAGTGAAGATACTGTTGGTTGCACATGTAATACAATTACTCAATTCATTTAAAAGAATAGATATCTATAGACTACTAATGAGATATTAACATACATCCTTTTGTGACATGCCACTTCCTTTTTGAAAGAGTAAACCAATGAAAATATAGTTCAAAGATAAAGTGACCATCATATCTGCAAAAATTAGAAAAGAATAGCATTTTGAGATGGAATGGAAGACAAAGAAAGTAATTAAAAATAGGATAAAAAGTTTGTTACTACAGCTGATGAGAGACAAGAAAGAAAGAAAGTGCTCTGAAGGCAAGCAGAAAAAGAATGTTTATCCCTAGGGATTATGCAAAATTTACCTTCAATACTAAAGCTACTGAAATATTTGAATTCTTCTGAATCATCGTACTTTTCCACTTTAACACTGGATGAGGTGAGAATGATGAAAAAGCCTTTTTTACTGTGCAGTTCGAAGGCACTGAGCCCTGGACTCCAGAGACCCTGGTGGTGGAAGAAGGTGGCTCGTCTCTGAAAGGAGGCACTTGCTTGCCACTGCTCCAACCCAATGGTTTCATTGTCATGTACATACAGAAAGTAGTTTGGTCTTTCAGCAGATTCAAAGGAAACAAGAGATAGAGCTTCCACAGAAGAAAGAAAAAATAATAAAGATAATGAGATTTTCACAGAAAACAACTTATAATTGAGATTAAATCCTACATATTGGCTGTTAAGTGGCTCCTTTTAAAAACCTGTTTTTCACCAAAAAAAAAAAAAAATTCAGCTTTAGGTTGCACAGAAGAGTTAGAAATGCAGTGCAGGACCTAAAAGAGACTTCAAATGATCATATAATCCAGAACTACCAGGCAGCTAATCAGTTAGATCAAAACTGCATTCAGCCTACTGCTACTAACCTTAAAAAATGATTCATAAGCAGTCTCATACTGGAGCTTGCATATCTTGGGAGTTTTTCTCAAGTTTGGACAAATGTCTGACAGCTTAGCAGTGCCAAAATTTCATTGGTAAATAATATCATGTTGTAAGAACATTGAGGTCAGGCTTTTTTTATATACAGTCATATCCAGAAATACAGTTAGAAAATCTGTGGCCAAATAAGAGACTTGACCTCTATTTGCTCTACCACAAATCAAAAGTGAAAAAAATTCTCTGAAAATGCATTAATTTATAAGAAGATTGACTTAGTAGCTGATTTTCAACTTGAATAAAGTCTTGAAGTTCTTCATTCAAGAGGAATACTATCTTATCCCTCATTTCTATGTGAAAGTCACCTGTGTATTGCACAGAGATAATGAATGTTTTACTTCCACTTTACATGGGGAATTGACAAGACTGAATTAATTCTTCTGTTGTATGTATTTTCCATTTCAAAATCACATCTAAAAACCTAATTTCCCCATGGCAATAAACAACGAAATGTTTGTAAACTTAGTTTGAAATTCTTCTGTGGAGACAGAACTTCTTTTGGGCTGCTGATTTTTGAGGGTTTGTGATTTTTTTCAACAAATTAAATTATTTGAGAAAGCAATGACAGAATCTTTATTGATTTGTCACAAATTTCATATATGTGAAGAAAGAAAAATAATTACAGAAGGGAAAATATTTAAACATTTATTTTTGTTGCATAGTTTGGGTAAGGCTCAATAAGTGAAAAATAGAGCTTAGGATTCAGCTGTTCACCTAACTACCTTCTACATTGCATAGAGATGCTGCTTGTTAACAATGCAGAAATAGATTGATCATTCTAAGTTGCACATTTTCTAGGTCAGGAAAAGTAACAAATAAGGTGAAAACATAAAGTAGAACAGATTTTACTGGAGACAAAAATATCCTGCATTGACATTCAGTGTTGATATTTGCTAGATACTTGTATAAAATTCACTGGTTTCCACTTATACAAACTAACTGGATTTTTTCACAAAGTTATTCTATTCTGTAATATTTCTAAAACAATTCTTGAAAAGTCAACTTTAAAGCTGGAAGTGAGGCTGTCTAATATTAAAAAAACCCTAAAAATTTAATCCCTCCTTCATTTTGAAATTGGCCACTTACTCCAATAACTAAAAATATCTAGACTATTTTAGGACATTTAGAAGATGCAGCAAAAATCATTCATATAGTTCGAGATACGTATCTCACCATTAGCAAAACCCCTGAGAACACTTACATAAATCTTTGTCTTTGAAAAGACCTGGAGTTATCATGAAACTGAAAATTACATTTTTGTGTGCTCCGGTTCTAGGCAGGGGAAATATCCTTCTGCTGGATACATTAGCCCCTATAATTTTGTCATTCACTCCAAAACTTGCCAAAATATAGGGTCCTTCACCAAGACCTAAGGGAAGAAAATTCAAATAGAAAAAGAAAAACCATCATCACCTAACATACAAAACTTACGTCTTAATTTTCCACTTGGTTCCACTTGGTAGTGGTAACATGCATAAGTGTCCTTGGCCTTAACCCTGGCAGGCAGCTAAGCACTACACACCTGGTCACTCACCCCACATCTCACAAAAGAATTAAAGGGGAAGAACTGAAAAAAACTTGTGGGTGGAAATAAAGACAGATAAATAATGGTTTGGTTTGAGTTTTGTTTATAGAGAAATAAGGAAAAAGAAAAGGAAGCAAAAAAAAAAGCCAATTGCAAGAAAAGTGATGAAAAAACCAAAATTCTTCACCACCAGCTGACCACTATGTAGGTGGACCCTAAGCAATGCCAGCCCCAGCAAATCCCCTCTGATTTCTGTTGCTGAACACAACACCATGTGTTCTGCAACATCCCTTTAGTCAGCTGGGGTCAGCTGTCCCAACTCTGTCCCCTCTAACTTCTTGTGCATCCCCAGCTTGCTTACTGGTAGATCAGCATGAGAACTGGGAATAGTCTTGATCTATGTAAGCAGTAGCTAAAATACCACTGTCATCACAAATACAAAATACGTTAATTAAATTCATGTTAACTATATGAAAAAAATTAGCCAAACCAGTACCCCTTCCTGCTTTTTCATAGAATTATAGAATAATTGAGGTCAGAAGACCTTTAAGATCATCCAGTTCAACCATCAACCTATCACTAGGATGATGTTCACCATCAAAACCATGTCCTTAAAACTTCTTGAGTAAGATAAAAGTCCCTATTACAAAGTAATTGTGGAAAGTCAGCCATACCTAGCATGATTTACATGCTACTACTGTACTAGGCCTGACAGGAGGAGAAAAAAACCATCTTTATAATGATGCTCATTATAGGATGCAAGTCATCCTAGTCATCAAAAAATATTAAAAGTCAGATTCATGTCATTGCACTTAGTCACATTTCCCTTTTCAGTATCTATTGCTCCCTACAAAGCATGTACACAGTATCCAAATATTAGAGCAGATGACACAGGAATTTATTCTGTTAAATGAATACCACTCTCATTCTAAGGTACTGTTCTATTTACAGCATGGTACCGTGAGACTTGTGCATAAAATCCCGTAGCCTATTGAAGTCCAAATGTTGTAGATCCCAGCTCTGAAATTTATAGTACAAACACAAGGTAACATCCTTCTGGAGCTTCTCCCTGACTGCTACCATATGTTGTAGGATGATGGATCAATCCACCTCCCACACTGCACATTATGAAGTTATTAATGGAGATATTAGGGATTACTAGGATCATTCAACACAGCTGGGCCACTAATCTTCCCTCATTAAAAATAAAAGCAATGTTAAAACTACATACAGCAAGTCAAAGAAAGAGCCCGTAAATTAACTGAGTTTTTTAAACAGGAATATCAAATACTACATACCTTGGTTGTAATATTCACAGTCATACGCTAAAAGTAAAAGAAAACAAGCACATTATTATTATTATTACTACAAAGTAACAAGAGAATCCTTGCATATCTGCATTCTAAAAATGTAAAGCTCACTTTCAGCAGAGGAAGTTTCATGTCCCACAAGATATTTCAGTCAGTGATTTTATTTCCTTAGACCTCTGTTCAGTGACAGCAGGCCGGAAGCAGGAATTATTCTACAGCCAAGAACCCTTCTTGCTGTCAATGAAAAGAAGAATGAACTGGATCTCTTTGCAGCCCTACACAGAAAACTGGACATCCACCAGTGCCTTTCCCACAGTCTCTGCACAAACACATCCTGAGCACAGCCAGCCCTTTGCAGCAAAACAGTAAATTTAGGTGTATAAGAACTACACAGCTAACACAGAGACAGCTTGAGAGATGTGAACTGTGTTTATTATCCCCCTGCTTCTGTCATATTTGTACAACTGGGCAGAAAAAAGCCAGAGATGCCTCCCAGACGAGCTCTGGTGCATGGCCAGCTGAGGTACCTACCACAGAGCAAAGGAGATCGCCAATGAATTGCTGCTCCCTGCTGGCAGCACTTGTGGGCATAAGCTGCAATACTGGTACACAAACACTCACAGTCCCCACCAAGATTGCAGTTGCATGTATCTGTGTGACAATTTTTGATAAAAGAAGTGACATCAATCTACAGGGGGAGAAAAAAAGAAGAAAAATAGGTGGCTTAATTGCATGAGCTGTACAAATTCCTCTTGCAGCATTTTCAGCA
>NW_008240037.1:3508781-3513208 GCF_000691975.1 Corvus brachyrhynchos
TCAGCAGGAGTTTTACTTCTGGATTGACTGAAAGAATTAAACACAAAAATAAGGTATTTTTCAAAGTTTGGGCATATTCCTACACAAAAAGTACACTTCAAATGATCAGCTTATACCTAAGTTACAGGTCAAAAGAAAATTCAGTCAGTGACTATTAACTTGCTTGTCCACACACCTGCTGTTCATCAACTTTAGAGAATTATTGAAGCTGGCAGTTCTGCTCTCATAAGGCAAATACTGCCATCTCTAGTCATTCTGTCAGTTTTGCATGAACAACAAAATCAGAGCTGCAACTCTGATTACCAAGTTATTAAATTAATAAGTTGTAGAGGGGATTTTTCCCAGGGACAGAAAGATTAAGACCACTGGTGACATTGGACAGAAAAAAAAATATTTCTGTACTTATAAAGATTTTAAGATAATTTGCCCACAAAACTTCATTAGATCAGAAAACGACATTCTCACTCTAAAATCCTATCACAATATTTCATGGTTTTACATGATACACTATTTCTTGAGTTTAAATCATCTTTTTCTTAATATTGAGCAATATTTCCAAAACAGTGTTCTTACTCAACACATGGAATGTTTAAAGAAATGCTTTTCTTCAGTTTAGTCTCTGGTTGAGCTCAGTTGTACAGCACTCAAATGGCACACATCAGATTACAGAAATACCATCACAGTAACAAAGCAGCACTTATCTAACACAAAGACAGCTTCTCAGCTGGCAGCTGCTAGAAGCTGGCAGGGACTGGATCAAGTGCAGGGAGATGTTGCTGTGCTTTCATTCTTTTACTTGTTTTGAAAACAGGGATACCCCTGGGGATGTGAGGGACACACACGAGAATTAGCTCCATTGAAAATGGCAGTAGTAGCTTTGTAGGAATCACCAAACAGCAAACTGGCCCCAAAGACCTCAATCTGTCTCTCATGCCTGAATAACAGCATCTCTCCACGGGTCAGCAATATCCTGCTCTTGTGACAAACTGGGAGCCTTGGGCCAAAGCTTCTGCTGAGTTCAGGAATTATGAGGAAGACCTTTTTATCTGCAAGTGTTCAGGTTCCTCAGACCCTGTTGAATTCAGTGCTTATCTGGACAACTGCAATCCATCAGTTGCTGCCAGCCAGAGATGCAAGATTTTGTCTCCCTGAAAACCGGGCATTGCTGCCTGAGTTGAACTCCAAGGCCACCTGTCCCACAAGCAGGAGTTTGCCTGCATGCACTGCAGGCTCTTCAATCACCCACATAGCAGGAGCAACAAAAAGCAACAAAAAGCCCACATCTATTATTTTTCCATGCCCCCAATGTCAGTCTCTGCTTGGGCTTTTTTCTCGGCACCCAGTTCCCCACCCAGCAGTCAGCTGCACATGCCCTCGATAGGAGGTCACTTTACATTACATTTGCAGAAGCTGTACTTTCACATGCTGATTAATAGGTCCTAAAAACACATGAAAGATGTTTGCTTTACAGACTGTCCCATACAAGATAAATATGTACATGTGGAAATATTTGACTACTTATTAAATTACATGTTTTGCACCTGGCATACATTTTTTAATATAATTATGCTAAATTTTTGGCATCATATTTGCAAATTCTAATCACAACGTGGATATAGAAAACGAATGTTCAAGAGAAAAGGTCTTTCTAAGTTGCTATAATAATACACTTTCTTAAAAACCCTCAGAAGTTCCATTTTATTTATTATTTGCCACTTTGAAAATACACTCATCATTATGTTCTCAGGCACATACTCAGAAAATTCTTTACATAGTAACTTAAGTCAACATTAATAAATCTCTTGGGTTAAGCTACTGCAACCTCCTACACAGGCAAATTCCTAATCATGTTGATGTCCAGCTTCAGTCCTGAAAGTCAGGAGGTTCAGCTGGGACGGTTAATGACATCATTTAGTATTAATAATCATGAAGAAAGCAAGAGACTGAGATGAAATGTCATAGTGGTTCTTGTTTGCACAGGTGTAAAGAAGCACCTAAATACCATTGGGAGGCTAAAATTGGAAATAGAGAAAAGTGTATAAAGCAGGTCTTGCATTGGTAACGGGTGGATTAAAATGCCATAAAAGATTATCACACAAACTTTTGTTGTCCCCACCTTGTCTAGACTTAACTAAAGGACATTCTCATAACTCAAGCCCCAGGCTCAGCCAGATATTGGGAAAACAAGGACACCAAACTTCAAAGTTTTGATAAAACCAGATGATAAGCTGTCAAACAGTTAAAAATACCAATAGCTCTGAAGCTGAAATCTTGCTCTTTCATATTTATTTCTATATAGAGCAGGACACTTAACAAAATAAAACCATTTGAGCTAAGCTGTAGGTGCATTACACATACACTTTATTTTAGAGTCCTTCCATTTATACAAATTTACAATTTATAAAAATTTAGCTACCTATATAGATAAAAGGTATAAATAAAACCTAGAGAATAGAACCTTGATTATTCAGTCGACTAACTCACAACTCTGTTACCACTACTATATTTAGATTCCAGTCTTGAAAGGAACAAGGAGCTCTGCACAAACATAGCGCACCCACACAGAGATGCTTGCAGGGATTTACTCTGTATCCTCACATTCAGACTGAGGGTAATGGCAAGAAGAAGTTAATTACTGGAATTTTATTATTTTCATGACAGCATATCTTGAATATTTAATAAACTTACCACATTGCGACAAGGTGCAAAAAGATCACTGTATAAAATTGAGCATTCCTTTTTGGCATAAGGGAACTTGCTCTGATGTACTTCACATGGTCTCAGTGTTTCATTTGGGCTCTTGCACTTGAAAACAAGGAAGAACACCACAAATATTTTATAGGTAGCTGTGTTTATCAGGTACACCACAATATTATATAATTCAATACTTACATAATCAGAAAACAAAAAATTTAAATGCTATCTTCTTCATCTTCTTTCCATGATTTGTTGTTATAATTGAAAACATTTGCACAAAAAAGAATCTGTGTTTCGTTCTAAAGCACAAAAATGTTCCTGCTGTCTGCTCAATGCATAAAGACAAAATGTTTTCTTTGCGACACATTATAATCATTACCAGAGCAACCAACTGTAACATCACAAACAAATACATAGTCCAAATCCATCCTGGGTGGTTTTGCACTGACTTTAAATGGAGTCATACTACAGATGGCTTTAGCCCTGTTAGTTCAAATAAAGCCGCAGTGGTAGGAAGGGAGCAACTCATTAAAAAAAACAGAGTCAAAGATCATCATGATAACTCGAAAATGGCTGAGGTACAACAGCATCACTTAAAGGGTCTCTTCAAAAAGAAAAACAAAAGAACAGAAAAATACAGGAAAGGGACATTCAAGCTCAGAGAACACAAGTTCATCCAAAACCATGCTGTCTAGGTGCAGCAGGGAAGGTGGGTGTCACGCACCAGGAGGGTATGATGACAAATCCACAGGCATCATCGGGGTGTCCCACAGCAGCCTCAGCTGCAGTGCAGTCACCCACCTGTGCTGCCCTCCTGTGCAGTTGCTCAGACACTGCTGTGAGGGAATGTGTGGCCAATCCCAGGAAGGAGAAGCCCTGGAAGCTTCTCATGCTTCACAGTGCTCATACAAGAACATTTCCCAGTAGCAGAGCTGGGTTTTAGGCCTCTGGCTTTACAGTATTTAGATTTTTCAGAAATGGTGACCAGGATACACCTTTATAAAGGCCAAAGGTCCTTTCTGAAAAAATCCCTAAGGCCTACTGCGGGGGCAGATGAAGTGTCAAGTCTGCCTGAGCACAGCCTAGCAGTAAGACCAAGGTCGAACTTAGATCCTGAATGTTCTGGCAGACACAGACATTAGGAGATTACATGATATTTTATAAATATAGATCTCCACCAAAAGGTAAGGTGAAAGTCTGGGCGGCATAAGCAAAAGTTGTAACATCCTGCAAGTTAATGTGCTGTGCTTTTTAAGGGAGACGCTGAACTGATAAATTGAAAAAGAAAAATTCACACACTTCATACAAAGTATTTACACATTTGTTTATGTACGACCGTCTAGATGAGCAGTAATTCTTCAAACATTTGCCTTGTTTCCTTACAAAATGTAAATGTTTTATGTACAATGAAATATATCTGAATGGAGATATTGAGGCAGAGAAGCCTCAAAATCTCTATTCCAAAGCATTCTTTCATGAGGTGAGAAACATTTAGCCAATTTTCTGCTGTGTCAAGGAGAGAATAGATTAAAAACTGGTCCTGACAGACATCCAAAGGGAGAATGTCATAGGTTAGCAAAGCATAGTCCCGGAAGTGATGTTCTGCAAAGGAGTGCTTACAGCTTCCTCTAGGATTTGACAGAACCTATCAGCTGGCCAGTTTGAATATAGACAATTCTTTAAGCCACTTAAAGTTGTGACCGCCTCTGTGATCCACACTTAAGAATAGA
>NW_008240037.1:3513809-3572679 GCF_000691975.1 Corvus brachyrhynchos
ATGATGAGAGCAGAGAACCAAAGTGGGCGGCTGTCTCGTTGTGATAATGTTTTCATAGCATGAGCAAGAGAGACTCCTCTTCCTAAATGGACTGAACAAGGTTATTATGGAAGTGGTAAACAGACTGAACATCTTGAGGGTTGTCTTTTTACATTGTCAGTGGGAGAAGGGAGGAAGGTGGGGGGAGGAGAAGAGTTCTGAAGGTATGGTATAATTTTTTTTCCCTCTTTTAGGTCTGTTAATAAACTTCTTTATATTCTTTCAAGTTTGGTGCCTGCTTTGCATTTCTCCTAATTCTTATCTCACAGAAGATAAGCAGTAATGAGTATTTTGGACCAAACCACTACACTAAATTGGTGTTTCTGTCCGGTTACAAACCCAACCTGCTACAGAGAGCTTTACAAATAATGATTTTTCAGGAGGTCCACAAGGCTATAAAACTTCACATCTCAGCACAAATTAATGAAAATCCTATTCTCCTGTGTTATAAACCAGAGTTATGGCCATCCGCTCTCCACAGCCTCCTCCTTCCTTCTCCTCAGAAACCAAGTTTCCATACTGGACTGTGCCTATTGCTGTTCTGAGCCTTTTCTGCCCATCCCTTCACCACCTCTGCTTCATCAGTTTACTCTGTTTACAAAGTGCAACTAAAATAAATCTTTGTTTTATTTTCAGTGTTCAGAAACTCTTTTCCAGACCACTTCTTTCCAGCATTCAGATTCTGTTTACTTTTGGTATCCTGATGCCTCCAATCCAGAGAAATTACAATTGTTTTTAAATTGGGATTAATCAAAAATATCAGAAGCAGTGTACCTAACTTTGTAGAATACTGAAATCCAGACAATTATAATTGTTTTACATAGGGGAAAACATATCCTGCCCTAAAGAGATTGTTTGGTTTCATTTAAATTCAGGATATGTTTGCTATGACACAAGACATTATTAACACATTTCACCTCTACAGACACAAAATTTAAAATGTCCTGTTATACAGTGACCATAAATTTAGAAAATATCTGTACATCGTGTGCTTACAATGTGCTCATTTAGAAATTAAAATTATAATGTTTTTTCTCTAAATTTTTATTGGACATGGGACTTACCTGTCCTAATACCCAGCTGTCTCCAAACACCTGTGCATTTCTCACCTCCATGTTGTTTGATGTAGTCAGATCATTTGAAGTATATTTGTCAAAATTTCCACACAAGCCTGCCAGTTTGCCCTGAAGGAGAAGAAATTTTTTCATAAACTAACAGTCAATAATTGGCCCAAATGACACACATGGAATATAAAAATTTTAAGTGAAAAGGGTGAATGCAAATCTGACTTATATTTTGAAAATATCTGATGCTCTGCTATGCCTGCAGTTCCATATTGCAAATATCTTTTAACATAAATCAGTGGTTTTCTTCTTGTTTTCCAGAACTTGTTCTTAGTGCCTGCCTGTGAAAATGGACTGGAATCTAGTAATATTTTTTTCTGAAAGCTTAGTAGTGCTTCCAGTCCAAAAGTCAAAAGTTCAGGTGAATTACCTCATGATTGTGAAGCCTGACTAGGTGTTGTCATTAAAACTTGTTAACTCTAATTTTAGCTCACAATAGCTAGAACATTTGTAATAGCAGTTATAAAAGACACAGCTGCAACTTTATTGTGTTGGGTATGCACTTCTGATGCAAAACCTACGTAGACATGCATACACCCATAAATATATATTAAAATAGATATTTCTGCGCAACAGTAAAAAGTAAAGTTGGATTTTTAGAGTGTTGTGGCTCACGCTAATGAGTTCTTTTTTCTTAAGGTCTGCTGCAGACATCTTACTGAACTGGAGCCTCTGGAAGAAACAGTCATTGGAAACAGAATGAACTGGAAGAATTTGTGTTCCTGAATGGAACCTCAGCTCCCTGCTAGCTTACTCAAAAACAGAAGAAATTTTTTTCTCCATGTGTATTGTTGACTGATAAATCAACCTGTAGGTGAAGTAAGTATGTTACAGCTATTTGGACAGAAGCCTATAATAATTTTGCTTTAAAACCACATTAGATGGTCATTATAGCTTTGACTTACACTTCAGAAAATCTGATACTGTGTTCTAGCCTAGCATGCTTTCTTTTCTTTTTCTGAATGAGCCCCACCTTAATACATGTGTTCATGTTTGAAACAAAGGAGAACTGTAACTCTGAATTGCACAGATATGGTTACTCTGCCAGCACCCAAAGACTGAGTTGCAGAAACACCAAGATAGATGATGACATAGGAATGGAAAATAGAAGAGCAACTGGCAAAAGAAGAAGCCTTGAATTCTTGCTTGCATCATGACAGAATCCTGTCACGATATATCTTTCAGGTTTAAATGTAAGTTTTTGTCTACATCCTTTCCTGTATTTTGTCTTTTTAAGTTAAACCCAAGATGTGACTCTATCTGTTCATCTCAGAAGCCTCTGTTACATCCCAGGTTGCAGATCTATCATCAGTCTAATGCAATCTGCACTGCAAACTTGCCATCTTCCATGTCACTAGATATGGAAGCTTCTTTTCCATTGGCTTTAGCAATTATGCGAACACGCAGTGAACTGGGTATCTCAAAACTACCCCTCCCTTTGAGCCCCCAAAGTATCTTTCAGTCAGAGCTGAATCCCTGCATATGTCCAAGGTTGCCGTGTATCAAGCAATGGGGTAAGCATACATGTAGCAACCACTCCTTCTCTTCGGAAGTTGCATTCTCCATCTCTTCTTACCTGGGAAATGCTAGCCACTGAACACAGTGATAAAAAGCTATACCACTGGGAGTCTTGAAGAAAAGAATATCACAGTTACTCAATAAAAGATCACATTAGCAATATAGAGAATCTACACAAAATCTCAGGTTTATATTTTGGCTCACCTTCCATCGAGGTCCAACTTTAACATGCATCATTGTCTTCTTATCCCATAGAATTGTAATGTCCTGTTCTGGAAAGTGTATCACAGTATAATATCCAGCCTTCCAGAGCTGATAGTTAGATTTGTTTTCCTGTGCCCCTAGAGTCTTCTGACACAAACGAATATTTATTAAGATCTGCTGAAGTAGTGCTACCAAGGTATACAAACAGATAACAGCAAAATTTATATTGAAGAATACTTCAGCATATAGCTGAATCAATAATATTAATGGAACTGTTTAATACTTTGATATTTTGTCTTTTCAGTCATTCAAGTTTGCTTCATACTTTGGTTTCCCTTTCAAAACCAAGTGGAAAGAAACTCATAAATGCCAGTATGTTCCAGCTCCTTGAGACTTTTGAGCAATCTTCTTTGTAGGACAAACAGAACTCGAGGCAAAAAAAAAAAAAAGATGTGTCCTGGGACCTGCTGCTTTATCCTGGCCTAAGCACTTGTACTGTATTAACTCAGACTGAGAGACGCTTTCCAAAAACATGCTCCTTTAGAGCTGTAAATTTGCAGTGCTTATCTTAAAGGGCAACACAAAAAGGAAAGAAAATAACTAACCTGTTTCTCAGAAGGTTCACTAAAATAAATCTCAGTATCTCCAACAGTGATGAAAACATTCTTCGAGCAAACAATATCATTGTCAAAGCACTTTTTGTTCTGAGCAATTATAGATATATTTGAGTTATCTGTGCTCTGTAACATTAAGAAGAAATCATTTTACTTATATATTCAATTGCATTTCACTCCTGGAGATTTATTCTATGCTTACAATCACAAAAAAAGGTGTATAATTTAGAATTTACACACTTTTGAAATTAAATTTAAGTAAGTTACCAAACCAGGAAATGCATTTTTAAATTCAAAGCTGAACTTTGGAGTTAAAGAGCTATTATGCTCAGCTGTGACTCCTCTTGCTAAAGACTTCACAAACTCAGAGGATCAGGCTACCCCTAAAATAAGAGTCTGGTTTAGGCTTTTAAAACATGCTTATACTTGGAATCCAATATTTACAGCACAGTGTGTTTGTCAAAATTGAGACACGCTATAAAAAGAGCTTTATTTTTAAACCAAGGTACATGAGATCAAGCTGTTTTCGTATTTTTAAAACCAAGGAACCTACCATCTGCAGTAGTAGATAGAACAGTTTCTGTGCCACCACTCATCAAATTTCACAAAACTATGAGTCGTACTCAATGTTATTGGGGGGCGTAAAGGTTTCTGCCAATATTTTTGTTTGTGGGGTGGGGTTATTTTAACATTTAGAAGATTTGAATACTTTGTTGTCTTGATTTACTGGTGTTTTAGTACTTTAAACTCAAATTTAGTGCCTTCCCAATCCCACACCTTTCGGCTCTACAGCCTGTACATTAATTTTGCATTCTAGGCACAAAAAACCCACCTTTGCACCTTGGCTCAACATATCTGTTTATTCACCTACAGCTTCTGTGGTTCTTCTGTATCCTGAGGGAAATTCACATGCACCTTGTAATTCCCCATGCTAAGGTTTTTACTTGAACAAAGGAGATCAACTTTCTTTTCAGAGTTGCTAACACTTCCGCAAACAAATGCAAAGTTGAGTTATTCCTATTATTTCCTATTTTAATTTGCTTTCCTGTTCATTTCTGAACCAATCTTTGCAAATCAACAAGCAGCCATAACTGTAGAAATTACTTGAGAAAGTTAACTTCGTAACATTAATGAGCCAATAACACTGTTTCTGAATCTGGTTCGATTTTTGATCAAATTCAGTCCTACAGTGATCACAAACCTGAGACAGACATAAAATAAAAATCTTACAGACATGAAATAAAAATCTTGGAAGTGGCAAGTAGCACCCACTGACAAATCTAGTTTTATATGGGACACTTGGGCAGTGCTGGGAATAAAAAGCTTCTCTTCTTGATAAAACTCTCCTTACTCCCACCCTACTTTAAACATAGTCTCTGAAACTATGTTTAGATGAAACTAATTGCAGGTGCTAATGGGCTTGGTGTGCAAGATGGAAATGGTGGCTCTCAGCATCTCCCCAGTCCTGGGAACTACTCTTGGCTCCTAGCAATGCTCTTGAAGAGCTCCACTTGGCCATAACAGGAGGCATCCCTTGCCTTGGTTTATGCCCACAGAATCTCTCCCCAGAGCTTTGCTCCCTCCTGTGGTCCATGTACCGCTGCCCTGGTCAGTGTACCCCCAAAAGGTGCTGGCTACTTACTCCTAACTACTTTTTGCCTGTCTCACATTTGTACCCTTATTTATTCCATGCTCATCAAAATTCAAGAATTTTTTTAAAAAAGCAGTAATTTTTCCTCATCAGTGATAAACATCTCATACAGAAAACATAGGTGCTATAGGAAGCAGATCGTGTATTTTTCCTTAATAGAAGTCACAGTGACCAAACTCTTTAAACACTTTCAATCTAAAATCAAAAACAAACCCAACCCCAGATGATGGAAAGTGTAGAGGTACTTTTTTGCCACACGGAGGAAGTGCTACAGTTTTGCTGCCTTTAGCCTAGCATAGCCCACAATCCAGAGGATGCTGCTACCTGGCATAGAAAACACTCTACAGCAGGCGAGTGCTTGTGAATGCAATGAACACAAGCTGTGGGAGACTGCCTGCAAGCTCTATGTTACCCTAATGCCAGGGCTTAGGAAACAGATGGTATTTGTCAGCAGTTAGCTTGGAAGACAACATTTACAGTGGGTAAAATTATTCACTAACTGCTTAGTGGTAAGGGGGTGTAGGAAATCAGATCTCCATGATTTAGCAAGGGAACTCAGTTTAAAAGTATCAAAAGCTTCAAGGTAAAGCAAAGTTCATCTGTTCCATTCTGTTGTAAAGTTGTTTTAGGTTGCACTCAAAATAAAATTGGTCACTACCTTATTGGGAAATACACTATGTTTTAATTAAGCCAGGCTTGCTGCTGGAGTCAGTACAACAATTGTTCCCCTCCAAGTCAGATAACAGCCCAGAGCATTTTTTGATTTATTGGATGTGATGTGGTAAATTAAAAAGGAGACAATCTCATTAGTTTGCTAGATAGGATGCAAGCTGATATATTCTGTGCTGGCCAACTGGAAAGCAAGAAAGCAAGCTACCTCCCCACCATGGCTCAGTGCAGACAAGGACTTTGCTTGCAGTTCTCTAGGTCTATTTGATGCCGATGACACTGTGGGCTCTTTTCATGGCACAGTTCATTTCTCTTCAGTTAGCTTAGTCTTAGCAAAAAGGGACACTCAGAGTTAATAGGGAAGCAATGTCTTCCCCATAAGAAAAGAAATTAAGAGCTTGATTTTAAATAAGGGTAGTTTAATCAGGCTAATTATCCCACAGTAGAAATACACCTTTTTTGGCAATGAAGACAAGTCCTTGAGGCAGCAGCGGGTAGCTGTATTAGCTATGCTAATTGAAGCTGCTGCCTGTGCCTTCTGGCAGTCCAGGCCAATCCCTTCATCTGAACAGCATCAACATACTCAAGTCAGAAGTTTTTGTGTATGGTTGGGATTTGAGCCAAGGGCATGAGCTGAGTTATATTTCAAGTTAACTCTGAAGTACAGAGAAGCCTGGAGCCAGGAAGTGTTTTGCTGACCAAAGGGAGAACAGGGAGTCCTGAAGACATGTGCAGTACTTCCTTACTTTAGGACTGCATGATGGTTAAATTACTAGAAATGATGCAGGATGGAAATGCAGAGAGACTGTGGTAGTAGTTCAGTAGACTTATGAGTAAACCAGACATTTAAGAAAAAGGGGCTTTGCATTAAATCCTGAATCTTCTGTGCTTTCTCTTTTTCAAATTAAATCTTAGACCTAAACACAAACATAAAAATATCATTATGCATTACATGTCTCTTATGGCTCTAAGCTTTCACAAAATTATTTGCTTTACATATATACTCTTGCCATTCTCTCCATATACCTCAATAGACACCTTTCCCAGCCATACAGTACTAGACAAATTCAAACTTGAAAGACAGTTTCTATCACAGTCTTCAAATTATTCTGTATCTGCTTCACATGCAGTCTCTTCTTTCAATAAAGAAGAAATAAAGTGCAATTGAAACTTAACACTTAACTAATACCAATGCAAAAGAAAGGACTATTCAGATTAGGCGAGGATCATCTGATGTTTATATAAGACAGTGAGGTCTTAGGCAAATCTCAAGAGATCTTAGAGAATGTGATGGTATAAATGATAATGATCGAGTTCCATCTCTCTAATCTGCACTAAATCCAAACAAATATGAAAACAAGCTTTTGTTACTACCACTAGAAGAAATACCTGAGTAGATACTAGGAGCAGGTCTAATGAATAACAAGGTGGGGGTTTTTTTGGTTTTGTTTTTTTTCTGCACAGCCTCTTTCCAAGGCAGAGTCACTCTTTACCTTTTTAGGTAAAATGCACCCAGCAGGGGATGTACTACAGTTCATCATGTGAAACCTACTTACGCTGACAGAAACTTGAAATAAAATGGTTTTCCCACTGCAAGAGTATCTTCCCACGTAAATTACCATATCCAGCCCGTTCCAACTTAATATCAGTTTCTTTGTGATAACATGGAGTTGCCAAGCAACAGAAGAGACAGAGTCACAGCTCTGGGCAGTCAGTCAAAAGCTCATTGTCAGTCCCACTTCTCAGGACATTCTTTTTCTAGACTTCACTGCACTTTTTTCCATATTTCTTCCTAGTAGAAAAAGCAAAGCACTGCTTTCCTTTTTCTGTTTTTTTTCTGTTTGTTGTTTTTTTTTTAGCAGTGCTTGGGAATGCTACAGTTTATTTTTGTTAGAAACTTTCTATTTCAATATCCTATTAAAAATTTTCTATCCCTTTTAACCACTAACAATGTTGTGTAGTGTGCTTACATTGTCAAAATGCAGCCTGGGAGAAGACAATTGAAAAGTGGCTGTATTTATTTCTTTGAAAGTTTCATTAAAATTTCTCTAACTGTTCAGTGTAAAGACTCATTATTTTCCATTCTTAATATCCTGATTTACCCCTTATCTTTGGTTTATTCCTTACAATACACTAAATTGCAAACTAGGGTGGCCATAAAGGCATATGAGGACATCCTGGGAATGGAATAGAGATAGATTAGGTCTATCTTCCTTTTGCTTTAATGATGCTTTAGATGTTTTCATATATAGACATAAAAAAGAAGCGCAAAAAGCTCTAAACATACTGAAAAAATATACAGTAGTTTAAAAAGTAGAATTTGCTTTCTCCTTCCTACATATTTTTAGAGAGATTCCTTAGCTCTGTTCAGACCTAACATTTCAGGAGATTTTATGGAAAGTAAGAATTTGTTTGGTTGTGGTTTATTGGCTCCGAGTTTCTTCTGAAGGAAGTTAACATTTGAAATTACTTCTAGTGAGCTTGATCTCGGAGAAGTAAAACATCTTAGCCCAGATTTAGTGATAGCCCAGATTTCTTTGGGCATAAATATTTAAGTGATTTTGGAGAGCAGAGAAATGCCTTGGCATCAACATGTTCTTGCTCTATTAGTTTCCTGTGCCATTTTACTATGGACCTGATCTCCAGATAATCAGTGAAAACACATTAAGTATGCAAAAATTATTTTAATTTACACTAAGAACCATCTCTTATTGAAAGGCTTCCTTTGCTTTGCTGGTGCACTAATTTCTTCTTTACCTTTTCAAAATTATATGAACAGTCCATGTCACTTTATTCGATCCCTGTTTTTGCATCCTGTACTAATTTGTATCAGCAAATGTTCTTCCCCATAGCTATTAAAACAACAGAGCAATATTGCTTGGAGTCAACAGATGGCACTGAAACACACTGTCTCAGTTTGGGAAGAAATCCACATGAAAGTTGGGAAAAATGTTATAGGAAAGACAGTGGGTGATCCTCTTACACAGGAGAAAAAAGAGAGGAAAGGAATAGTAGTAGCACTTTTTTTCCCACTGATATTATAGATTTTTATTCAGCTATTAAAAAAAAAGAACCAAAAAACCCATTTAGGAACTAAGAACCTGAGAGCTAAATTGCTCATGCAAATGCACATTAATTTTCCTTCACATCTTCTACATGGCTGCAGATTATTTTCACTCAAAATATGGCAAAGAAGCTTTCAGTACACTTGTAAGATATGATCTATTTCTAGCTTTGAAGCACAGTTGAGTAGAAATGGAGGAGAGCAACATGACTGAGTAGATTCACTGATGAAAATTCAAGAAGACTGAGATTATTCTAGCTTCTGACTCATCCTCAAACAACTTCCAGATGTTTGTTAATGCATCCATGATAACTCTTTCCTATTTCTTTAAAAGTGACTTCTGAAAAGGATACACCTCAGGCAGAATAAACTCTCAACTCCAAAAAGATGCATTACAATTATGTATACATACACATACGTATATATACAAGCAATAGGAAAAACATATCATGATATATTTTCTTTATACATTGGGGTTTTTTTCTAGCAGATTTTACTGCAATATAGAGCTGTTGTGTCTTCTGAAGGTTTGCAACAATAAAGTCTGAATACTTTTTTTAAAATATACAGATAATAATGAAAACACATGACCGTGAATATTTTATCTACTTAAAATAGAACCTTGTTCTAACTCAGTGTTTCTTAATTTTGAAAACACTAGAGAGAGATCACTGAAAAAGTTTTGATTTTTTTTAAGAGAACTATATTAAAAGGTTTGAGAAAAAATCTTTTAAAGCAGATTTCCTTTTGTTTCATTTACTTGACTTTGCCTGCTCATGTACCATATTTAGCTTTTGCACAGGTCATATTACTGCAATCCCTTTCTAATTAAAAATGAGACCTTCTGCAGACTGAAGATTTGGGAACATTTGAATATTTGTTTCCAAGTGACACATTCTGCAACATGAACTATTCTGAATTACAAATCAGCATCAGAGTTGGTGGTGTTAGTTTTAATATCTAAGCATGTATTTATATGTGTTTATATGAGACCTGTTAGTCTTGTTTTATTAATAAGTGCATTATAAATGTTAATATTTTATCACTGTTGGTGGTAATGATAAAGTGCAACAGGAAATAAAGGACAAGAGCTCCGGCACACGATTGCAGGAACTAGAAAGCTGGTATGTGCACAAAGCTTTTATGTTTTTCAAAATAAAAATGTTAAGCGTGTTCATTTACACTGCTGAAGTTTAGTTTTTATACATTCAGAAAAAAAAACCCAACAACTCATATCCTAACCTAAATCAGAGCAAATTTAATTCACAGTTCTCATAGCTCACCAACACCCAGAGTCAGAGGCCATAAACTGCTAAGCAGCACCTCCAGGGGACTGGCCCAAGCATCCCACCCCTTCAAACACAGAGAAGGGCTGGGGGTTACTGCTGCCACCACAGCTCTGAAACAGCAGCACATCATGCTGGGTTTTCCTCATCCTGTACTGTGCTGGATCAACAGACCATGAAGCTGTACCCACCAGAGGTGCTTCAACTCAGGCAGCCTCTCTTACAGTGAACTGCCTTTTCAGACAACAATAAAACATTTTGGGGTCATATAGCCAAAGGGCTGTTGGGTGATGAACACTAACCCAAAATCAGAAATTCAAGGCAAAAGGTCACTAAATGGCAAAGTTCTCAGAAAGAGAATCCAAATTTTGAATCACACTATGCATACACAATCTCCAAATTGCCATTCTCATGGTAAGAAACGTTTCCCCAAGCCTCTTCTGGAAGCCCTCCATGCTAATCTGCACAAATTGAAAGAAATCTTTCCTTTGTTGGAGAATAAAAGTGATTCATTCACTGCATAATTTAATGGTCTGGAGAATCAGGTGGAGGAGGCGGAAAGGCATGTGGAGGTAATTGAGTCTGAAGTCATTGATCTGAAGAAAATGGAACCAGAGCATAAATCCATTGCCAAATGTAATCAGATCTTTTGCTCACAGAAGGAATAGAACAAATAGAAAAACAGCTACAGCTGAAGACAAGATGGAAAGGGATGTTTCCCAGAGGGAGCTTGCTATTGACCCTTACAGATCTTCCAGAGACTCAGAAAAAAGAGGGCATCCAGAAAGGTTTCATCTGAAATCATGGGCCTGATGAAAAGCAAACTGTTGATATTCTTTGCAACTAGAGCAGGGCAAACTATTCACAGTAAACGGTGTTTTCACTGAAATGTAGTCTCCCTCTTTTTTGGACACAAATTTTCACGCAACACATCATTATTTCTACACTTACACAGTTACTGCTGCTATAAACAATTTGACAAGTGTTTTAGGTGGAAATATTTTGGTACATCATTTACTCATGAAACTACATGCTAGAATGTGACTTGAGGATTAAATATGTTAATTAAAAAATTAAAGGTATTCTGACTGAGACCCCATGCACTGCTTTATTCCCTGAAAAAATGGAAATTACTTTTAGAGTCTGGTGTCCAATTTTAAACATTTGTAATTTCAAATTCAACATTATTTATTTTCCCATTAAATCTTCAAAATCTGTTAAAAGAAACTATTTCTCTTAACTGTGAATAGTCAGCTTGACAACGTTGATTAACCATGCACCTGCAGCTTCAAATCCACTGTAGGGTGACTAACAGCAAGAAGAATGTATTTATTTTACAAATAATTATTTTTAAAATTTATTATTTTACAAGATATAAATAATGAGAGAGACCATAGAAAATATTTAATTCTACAGATTTGCAAATTTCATGGATCTACAGTCTGGCTACCTGGCACAAATGATGTTGAAAAAAAGCTGCACAAAATATTACAGATATTCAATAAGGAAGAATAGGATAAATGCTACTTCTGACTCTTCAGATGTGTCAAATGAGTAATTGAAAATTGCTGCTTTCTGTGTGATTGCTCCAGTTTATGCCCAGCCATCATGTAAAAAATTTACCAGTCAAGATAAATATATCAGCAAGTAATGGCTAAAAGATTATCAGTACACCAGCCAAGCTCTGTATTAAGCACACTAATAAAAAGTATTATTAACTAAGAGCTTTGAACTTGCTTCAAGTTACAAAAGAAGGGGAATGCAAGAAAAGAGTTCCCTGGCTCTACTCCCCAGGGCAGTCCAGGTATCTAGCTCTCAGGACATGTCAGCAACAGCAGAATCATTTGGGAAACTGTTCCCAGTGGTTCCTGAGATGATGCATGTTTTGTTAAATGAATTTAACAAATGGTCTCTCATGTAATGTCTCCTGACCCAAAAGAGTTACATCTGCACTTCTAATTGGCATAATGCTTCAATTATTTGATCAAATGGCTCAAATGGTTGTTGCTTTCATAATCCTCCAACTTTGGCTTTAAAAGAGCTTTCATGATTACATCAAAAAAGCTTAAAATTGTGAGTTTAAAATGCTCAAACCCCCAATGGCAGGTGAAAAGAAGAGAAAATATTTTTATTGCATATTTTGAAGTTAATACTAATCTATTAAATAGGAATACTTGAGGATAAGAACTTAGTTATGCTGACCTTCATCTTTCAGGATATAGGAACGGAAGAGTCCATCCTTTTCTGTGCTTTAGGACCTCCTTGACAACCTACTAAAGTTAGTGGAAATACTTCAGTGGGGAGTTTGGAGTGTTTTTTAAAAGGCAGATGAGCATTGCAACAGAGCTCCTTCTCATTTGAGAATATTCTGATGGGTAATTTATCCCTCTAAACTCTTGCTTGAAGTCTGCCCCAAAGCAGGTAAAATATTTTTTCTGAGAAATATTACTATTAATTTTTCTGAGAATATTTTTTCTGAGGAAAAATTATCTTCTTCACAGAAGAGAACATGTCTGAGGGGCTCCAAGTGCACTGACCTTACAAGCCTTAATGAAAATGCTGAGCTGCAGGACTAAAAACCACCACAAACAGAGAAAAAGGCCAACACTTGTCATAGATAGACATCAATTTTACTATAAAAGCAGAAGTCTATGAAATAAGTAAGTGGAAGAAACAGATGGCAACCAGTAAAAAGTTTGCCAGAAAAATAATCCCTTTTCTTGGGGGAAGAATGTAGCATCATCAAAGACAATAAAATAAGACAATAAGCAAGAAAATGGAAGAAAAAATATACTTAAATATTTTAAAGTAAGAAACTGTTTGACTTTATCATTCATATTTCGACTAGCAAAATGAAGTGTTTACATGATCTACACTGATAAACGAGGCATAGTTTCTCACCTTAAATGAGTTTGGGAAAAAAATAAAGCTTGAAAAGCTGGAAAAAGTCTGAGAACTCTGAAAAGCAGATCTGTGTAGGCAGCATTTTCATTATTTGTGTCATGTTCACCTGAAGAATGGCCCATTGGCAGTGTGCCACATGCCTTATTATCTGGCTGTCAGCTTTATTCTTGGACGCCAAATGCTCCCCATGGTTTGCTTCCAGATGGGTTCTTTCTTACACAGCAGAGTGACAGGTGATATTTGATTGTAAAAGCCAAACATTCCAGTATCATACTGAAGTTTGAAAAAGCAGCATAGATTTGTTTTACAAACCTCTCTTAATGAATGGCACAAGAATTAAGAAATTACAACCCAGCTTTCCACATCATCATACCGACAAGATGATTTTACAGGTAAAGTAACCCGTATTTTTTGCATCTTAAAGGAGGAAGGCTTGTACAAAGGTTCACGTATCTCTAAGAATAAGAGCTCTTTTATCATATATGATACATGCCAGGAGTTTGCTATGAGGTATTATTATCTTTTTCAAATCTCTCTATTTACTTTTTAAACACACTCAAAAATCTGGAACCAATGTATTTTATTTCACAGCTGTGAATACTCTACTAAAGCATACTTGAAATAAACTATTTGCAGTAGTTCTTGTTGAGAAACTACGCCTTATTCTTAAGGTTAGACAGTCAGGAAAATGAGTATTCTTCTAAACATACTACTGTAACTGAGAAGACAGTCTTAAAATAGCAACAATTGTAATAAACAATAGTGGTTTTAGTAAAAGACTATATTTTTTAATGTCAGTAATGGTATTTTTAAACAAAAAGCTAGCAATGTACTCTAAATGTGTGCTATGAGGAACATTAGCATGTAGCTGCCAGACAATTTCAATGAATTATTTCATTGTTGAATTATGAAATCATTGTGTTTGATATTATTAAACACATACAAACCAGATCTCATGCAGATCGTGTTCAAGAAGAATTTCAAGCAGCCTGAGCTCATCATTAGCCCTAGGCCAAGAAGGGCTTATAGATAATTATTAAATAAATCTATAGCTTATACCTACTTCTAGCAGTTTCTATAGTGATATTCTTTGTTCATTGTGACAAAAGCATGGTTAAGCTAAACCAGAAACCATTGATTTTTCTTTTTCTCTAAACCACATAGATATGCAAGAACACGCCCAGGTACCATTTTCAAACAGATGAGCACAAAATGTCATTTACAGATTCTTCTTTCACATCTGTTCTACATCTGCTTTCTTAATGTTTGTTTCTATAGCTAAACTCTTGATGTTCAAAATATTTGTTGCCTCATGGACACAAGAAAACTTACGACCAATCCTCTTACCTTTAGCAGGTAAGTTTGGCAGTCGCTGACATAATCATACTCCAGTCCATCAAAGGTGTAATAGTGTCGGTCTCCATAGACAGTGCACACAGCAGGACAGGGGTAACTGGTGCAGTTGAAGACGCCTCTCCGACAAACACTGCAAGGAAAACTAAAAATCAGTATCTCCTCGTAATGGCAGTCATTTGCTGTATATTTTCAAGAAAATGTTTTCTTGTGGTCTTTATTTCAAATCATACAGAAATTCATTAATAGAATAAAATTCTCAGACCTTGAAACAGAGAGCTATACTGTGGATTGCTTCTGAAAATACTGGTGATGCCATGGCAAAAAAAGTGTTGAACATTTTGCCATCAGCCCATACGTACAATAAAAATGCATTAAAAATAAATGCAAAATCTCAAACTTTGCATGGCTTATGCAAATATTTCCATCACTGTCTCCAATATAAATAAGGCACAATGCCACAACATGCTCCTTCATAAGACACCAATCATCTATTTTTTCTAAATTTTGATAAAGGTCTGCAAATTTTCGAAGGAAAATACTTCAAGTGCTACCTGTAGGATTTCAGGGTATCAGACATATATGGAATGAGTTTAAGAAATTAACACTGATATTTTGCAAGATTATTTTTCCTGTCAGCTACATTCAGTGGCTCACACAAACTTGTATGAAAGTAGTACTGGCATCCTCTATTTTTGCTTTGTGTACGTGTAAATGCTCAGTTGATTTGCCAGTGCAGTTTTTAACTGATCAAAAGCTGCCATGCCAATTTTTTTTTCATTATTAAATACACACTTAACTGGACATAGATATTTTGACTACCAAATTAGCGTGGATGAAGAACTGTTTTGTGCCCGCATGAATCAGGTAAATCTCCTTTAAAAATATGCTGGGTGCTAGCTCATTTTTCAATTCTAATGGAATTTTTTTTTCAATTTGCTCATGTTCTCCCTATACAGTCACTCATAGTAACTGGTAAATTACACTGCAAACCATCCAGTTCTCAAAGAAACAGACTATTTACTGCTGTCATACATTTAATATCTCTCTTTTTCTCCTTGGTTGTCTTTCATGATATTCTACTCTGCAAAATGCCACATGTCTTCATTTCAGAGACTAGCAAATATGTGTGGAATTAAGCATTTCTTCTTGACTGCTTTTTAACTTGGATACCTTCAGCTTCCTTTTTAGATCTGAAAAGGCACTCACTCCAAAGGCTTCCTACTTATCCAAGTCTATCAGTAAGCCTAATGAAAGCTATATCCTGTAACTATCTATAAACAAGCATATATAGTTTTGATGTTCAAAGTACATTTTCTGTATCAGTTTCACTTTGGGTCTAGATCCAGATGATTTGAAAGTATGCAAATGAACTCACCAGGTGTAACATGGAGTAGCTATCACTTCTCCTGACAGAAACTCCCTGTCTTTCCAGGTGCATGGGCAACTTTCAGGAATATAACATTTCCCTCTGTGCTCAGCCATCCTTCAAAATAAAAGAATTATTAAGATGAAAGAGTAAATCCACAAGAACATCAATATAACTGAATGTGTAGTGAATTGTTGAAACCCCAGCAAGGCCAACCAAACCAGTCTTCCATCCAGCCAAGGAAAATTGTTCCCTCAGCAAAAGCTGTCCAAATCAAATGATCTCCACTGTGCACAGCTGGAGACCTTGCCAAGCTCACTGCTGCAGCTCTCCTTCTATCTGGAAAGGGATATGTTGATGTGGGCAGCAACTCCCATGCAGGAGTGTAGCTAGTGTAGGTATTTCTCTCTGAAAACTGCAGAGCATCTGGGTACCATGCGAGCGGCTGAGCTGGCAGCCAGATTGCCCTTCCCTCTCTGCTGCTCTCTTGTCCTGCTGTGCCAGGAAAGCAGCTGGACTGGTGTGTCTGCTCCTCTGCACAGACAGCACCTGTCCTGTTCTGAGTGCAGAACAGTGAGCTGGCCTATGGCACCTGTTGCACACTTTATGAAGCACAGTGATGGAGGTTACTTGCCTACACAAGGGAAGCTGAAACAACCAAGGTTAAGAAAAACAGGCATTTAATGCAAAAAGCGTCAAATCTAATTAGATCAGTAAGTGACCCAGAGATATGGTCAACCACATTTTTGCTATCTCATTTCCACCTATTTAGCAATGTTAACTTTTATAACAAAAATTGTGGTAGCCTGTTAACCCCCCGATTCTGCATGTTCCCCCTGTTCCCTCCCTAGCCTTGGCCATTCCCTCGGTTTCTCCCTATTTGTTCCTGTACCCCAACCCCGCCCAGGGACCGCCCCTGGGCCCCTGACAAAACCATCCGACGCTCAGACCACGTTGTCTCTCTACTTCTGTACATCGTGGGGGCAAGATGTGATTAAAGCCATCTCAAACCCTCGTGAGAGACCCTTCTCTACCTTCTTTACCATTCACTACGTTGTAACGCTGCTGGCTGCCGGAGCCAGATCGCAGGGCTGTCCGAAACGGACTCCGGGATGCGACTGATGGCATGGCCCTAGGAAACCCTCGCTGAGCTGTCAGGCAGCAGCAGCCTGCTAGGCAGAGTCCAGCAGTTACAACAAAAAATGTTGCTGACACAACATTTCATCATGACATGTGGCTCAAAGTACAATCTTGAGATTGTTTCACTGGAAGTTGAAAGGAATATACAGCTTAGAGTTTTCTTCAGCCCATTACTAGTTCATTAAACAGCAATCAGCTTTAAGTAAGAGTCAAGTGTTCAGAAAACTTCTTAAGGATGGGAAAGCATCAGAACAGATGGCTTGGGATGGTACTTAGTCTCTGTCAATAGAAGCAAAAAGTCTCCCAAGAATAACATCGGTATTGCTGGTGCTGCCTAAAGATAGGAGATTAACTTAGCCCCATGAGGTCTTTTTCCGTACTACTCTGTGCTTCTGCAACTCAGTTTAGCTCCATATCTCTAGCTCAGTGTAAGGGTGACTTTCAGTGTATCTTTGGGTGATGAATTTAGTGTCATTTACTGTCATGGGCTGTTATATTATTCAATTTTTAAAGTATACCAGAGACTTTCAGTGTTTCTAATTCTTTTATCACCTCTTCAACTACTGACTAAAAGAATGAAAAGCTGTTGTGCAAGAGCTTTAACAGAAAATGTAAACCATTTTTACTTTAGGAAGACCATTTTTTGCATACTAGAGCCCATCCTTTCATGGGTTTCCAAAGAAAAGGGTTTCAATACCACGCACAAACTGCTCTACTTTATAAGCACCATAAATACCCAGGATGCTAGAATAAGGTGCCAGACTCCAGGAGAATTCAGGATTCCACCCCAAATTCTTAGATCATTCAGTCAAACAATGGGTAGTGGTAGAAATAAGGTGGCAAAGGAGAACCAAAGAGAAGAATGCCAACTTAAGAGAATTTTAAAAACTACATTACAGTAAAATGTCTCAAAACAAGTTTTTAATGACTTGTCCACTTAGATTTAATAGCAGGAGATATATGCTTAACATTTTCTTGCATAAAAAAAGAGACCTTCTTAAACTAATTTTTAAGATAATACAGCTGGCCCCTTCTTAGCTAAAACCATACTCACTTTCTGGAACCATGAGCCTGAAAGGCATAATTTAGTACAATTTAACAGCAAAGACATTACTAACCGTACTAAGTATTATACACTTACTTTTCAACCTAATAGCAAAAAGAGTGTTTATTCTCTTATGTAATAAAAATAATTCATGTGTTTTACTCTACCATTTGAGAGAAATTTAGAAATTGGCTTGTTTGTACTCCTGTTATCATTTATATTTCAGAAAACAATCAAATAATACTCAGTTTGAAATGCTATGACTGTGAGAGCAAGACTTTAGCTCTGTTTTTTAACTTTTATTTTAATTTCTTCTAATTTTCAAATTAACTTTCATGTCAATACTGCTAGTTTATTTTCATGCGAACATTTCATGGCGATATTTCAGCAAAAATTTACTAGTTTATTACTTCTAAAAATTCATGCACTTTTTGTGTTAAAAATAATTTTTTATTCCTATAACACTAATGGTTCTGAAAGCTACCTTCTCAGTTGAGGTAGAGATTTTGGAGGACTACAGATTACCAGGCAAGAACTAGTGAAATGTTAAATAGCTATGCATGAAATCTGTACCTCCACCAGCACTTAGTCATCTATGAACATGACAAGGTGCTGGAAGGGGACTGGTGACGGTCTCATTTATACTCTGATCTGTGCACAACTGATACACTGTCAAGAGACCACTGGCTACACACACAGTGAAATAAAATGGAAAGCTGAGAAAAAAAAGGGAGCACTCCACCTGAGATGAGCAGCAATTACAGCAATTTGCACAGCATATTTGACTCCTCAATCTGCAAGTGCATGCAGGAGGTGTCAGGGGAGGGAATGGAAACAAATGGAGGGAGTGAGTGGTGGTTGCTCCTGACACAAACTACAACAGAAGTGTTTAGATTTTATGCTTGGGTTTGACCCTTGCCAATCTCAGCAGACTGTTTCCAGGCACCAAATACAAATGCACAAGCTGAGAAAACAAAAAAAGAAGAATGAGGGGAAATAGGGCAGAAACCTGCTCTCCCTGCCCCAGGCTGGGCATCAACATTGCAAGCCTGAGTTGAAATTTAGGTGAGAAAATGACTTGGGCAGCAATAAGCAGGAGGACAAATGGTTTTCATCAAAATTTTTTGTCACGTTTGCTTTCCCATTCAAATAAACTATACTCTGCAAGTGGTGGAAATCACCTCCTGTCCAGACAGTCCCAAATAGCAGCCAGTTGGACTGGGAGCAAGCTGGATAGCTGATGGCCTTTTAGCTGTTACTGTGTGTCTGCGACAATTTACAGAACAATAGTTTCAAAATTAGAGGTGTGATACCACTGGTATTTAAAAAGCAAAAAAAATATGCAGAGTTGAACTGTGGAAAATATGTACTTGGCTTGTGCTCCAGGTTGTTCCATCAAAGCTTACCCAGGGGGGCAAATGCAGCCACTTGCACAGGGTGGTGATGGGACACAGGAGAAGTTCATGGCAAGGTTTGCACAAGAGATCCCACAATTCACACCCGCTGCTGGCAACCCAGGCACAGGAGATCTGCAGTCATAGTAGATTTTTCCTTCAGGGCATATGTGAACTTCAAATGCAAAATGCAGGTTAGATAAAATCAACTGTTCTTTTATGATGAAAGTTTTCTATTTGTTATTGTTCACAGTCCATTTATTTGCATACAAAGTGAGGTTTCATTACAGTTCGTATACGAATGCAATCTGAATAACAGTCTATAACATAATCTATATTACAGAGATATAAAATTAATATATGTTCTAATGTAAAAAAACAGTAATATTAAGCATCTGGGTGTATGCATCCTGGATCTGACACACAGTCCGTTCTTAAAGATGGAGCAATAATGCCTTAGAAAAAATCCTTACAAGTGGCATTCTAAATCCACTAGAAATACATTAAAAATCTACTTTCTAGAAATAAAAATCTTAAGGCTTCCTAAACATGGATAATGAGCCTAATTATAGGTATTCCCATGAGAACACAGACCTAGATGTCACATGCAATCATTTATTTCTTTTAATTTCCCAAGTGACTAAGTAGTACAATTTGTGCTACAGAAAAAGAGGAAAAAAACCCCAAGACTATTTGTGCTCCTAACCTCCTATTTTAAATACGTTGTAATGTAAAGTATCTCATATTTTAAATACATATGAGGAGAAAACCAAAGTACTATTCAATATCAAATTCTCTATTTGTGCAACTTTTATATGGGACAAGACTGTAAATTACCTATGTTTTCTGTAGTGGCTTCAATACATTTCACTGTTCCATTCAAACATTGACTAGAAAAGAAAAGGAAACCCATGTTTATTCAAGGGAAAAATGTTTTGTAGTCACCATGTTAAAAAAGATTATACAATTCAACCTAATTTAAACAACAGAAATCAGGAAGAGAAAGTGGATTAAAATCCAAAATCTTGAGTGCTGCTCAATATTTTGTTGGTATTTCCTAACTGCTGATCTGTTGTGAGGGCCTAAATTCGTAGTTTATGTACTACATTATTTCCTAACTTCCAGCAAAATAAAAAAAAAAAGGTGAATATGTCAATCCCCGTGAGAATGGAGGGCCAGGTGATTTAGGATGCAGGCAGTATAACACAAAACCTTATCCACCGTGGCTTACAGAATTTTCCAGGTACTTTGTTAAAATAATCAGATACATAATCCAGTTTATACTAGACTCCCTTTTTCTAAGTGTGCAAAAAAATCTTGATACAATAAACTTTCAATATACATGAAAACAATTCTCAAACCACTTAAAGTAGCATCCAAAGTGTGACACAAGAAAAATAAAACTCTTGGCACTCAAACCTACCAGGAGCCTGTTGGCATAGGAAGGATTTCTCCAGGCTGGAGGGCTTTGCCTTTGTAATGACAATGACAGCCAGATCTGTTAAAAGAATATTCATGCATTTAGATACAAAAGCAAGATGAAATGGGATTTAAGGGCCATCTATTTATCAAGCTATTATGATAAGCAGGACTTATCACATAATAACATATAACATAATTATTCATTAACTCAGTCCTTATATGTACAGTATTCTTTGAAAGACAAAAACTTAAAGACGACAGTCAGACTGTATTGAAGTCAGTGGTAAAACTCATATCATCTTCAGCAAAGCCAGGATTTTCCTCAATCTCTCTACTTTTAATTTGCTGTTTCTGTGCATTAGTCTAATAGAAAGAACTTCTTCTCAGTTATGGGAGTAGAATGGCAACATGCAGTTCCTGCTTAAAGTGTTGCTAAAATCATGAGATAGAGCAGTTATTATACAAAATCCACTAACTCTGTCTGTGATAAGAGCCAGATGGGTTAGAAGCAGCAACAGAATTACCTAGAAACCATGCAAAAATATGCGAGTAAGAAGCTAGTTCACACTCTTGAATAATTTGAAACAGTCTTTATCCCTACAGTATGAACTTTACTGATCTTTCCAAAATATATTTTGCAACGAACAGAAATTAACTACCCACGGTGATAAGCTGTAAAATTTTGGTATGCAACATACAGAAACTATTTCCTCTCATTGAACATTTCATCCCATTAAACTGAAGAGGTTTGTATTGTGAGACAGAAAAAAGACACTTCTAGCTGCTCTTTCCATACTATCCCTTACTTTATATATTGCTGCTTTATAGATTCCTTCTCATTTTTTTAAGTGTTACTAACAAGGTTTTCACATGAAAATGCTATTCCATGGATTAAAAAAATTTCATTACCCTTCTCTAAAGCAGTTTGACATATCTGGTCTGAAGTGCAGTGTATGTGTGTACGTGCAGTAACAGGTGAGGCCCCACTATTGATTAGTGAGAAAGAATAAGAAATCTTCACATATTGTTTGTTATCTTCTCTAGGCAGTCTACATCTTAAGGGAAATAGCAGAAAAGCTACTTTAAATCTTGCTGGAAAGAGGAAAATATGCCCATATATAAATTCTATTTTTTTATTACTTACATTGATACACAAAAGTTGACCGACTCTTCAAAATACTTCCCATCAGGACAATTACATCCTTCTGCACAGTCATCAGCACAGATATTTGCCATAGAAAGTGAAGCACAGGAATGTTTACAAAAAGAAGAGCACTGATGATAAAGCATACCACTATGACACATCACAGCTGGAGGAAAGAGAGGGAGAAAGAAGGGAGAACAGCATAGTCTTAAAATGCGAAAAATAAAAAAAAAGCAATATATCATGTAAGTTCAAAAAAAGCAAATCAAAGTGGTCTCTTGTTCCACTGGGTTTAATTGAAAAGCATGAGAAAAACATGCTGTTTTACCAATTTCTTAAGTTAGACATGTTTAGATTCAGGTGGGTTTGTGTTAAAATAATTCTTTGACTGGAATAGTCTGTTTAGTAAATAACTATATTCTTTCTATGTGTTAAATTGGGCATCTATCTAATAATCCAGGCATCCAAGAGAGAAAGAATGGTCCAGCTAAGGCTAAGGCATTGCTGTATGGCTTTGAAACAGAAATACAGGAGTTGGACTTGGATAACCCTTGTGAGTTCCTTCCAGCTCAGGATACTTTAAGATTCTGTGAAATGCCATGTTTTAAATCATTATGGTATCCTACTTGTCAAATCACTGCCCACCCTGCTCTGCCCACCCTAGAGAGCCCCTGCCAGCCAAGCTCCTTATGGAATGGCTCCATTCCTGCCACTCCCTAACTACTTTATCTTAGTAGGGGCTTCCATATGACTTAGGGGTTCAAAGAAGGAATTCCATTTCTCTCTGTGACCAACAGAAAGGGCAGGGACTCCCTGTTAGGCAGGTCAGGGGCCCCAGCTCAGATGCCTAATGTAAAGGCTATTATCATTCTCCCCTAGTACATCATTGGTGCAATACCAGTTTCCAGGAAAAAGCCAAACCCTGTATTTTGTGGAGTGAATGAAATTTTTAGACTTTTGCACATTTCTAAAAGATATTCCATTACGGAAACGTTACTCACCACAGTAAGAGACGTGGGATCTGAAGTCAACGATGACACCGTGCTTGCCGCAGACATAAGCATAGTGTGCCAAAGCGTTGCACAAACAGCTGCTTCCACATTTGCACGCGTCAAAGCGGCAGAGCTGGTGGTATAACCCTGGACTGATGTACGCATGGCAGGGAGCAAAAATGTCTTGGTTGATGATATCACAGTGAGATGCGTACCCAGCTAAGAGAGGGTGACATTGTTTTAGCCAGATCCATTTTAATATAACAGTTAGTCAAATGAATAGCATGGAATATTTAAGCCAAACATAGCCAGCTGTGCAATAAATCCTTGCATTCAATGTCATTCTGTAAAATTCTATAGTTTAAAATAGATATTACAAGCAACTCCCACAACAGTAAACTCCACTTAAGATAAAAATAACTATACCAAAAAAGTTATGCCTTCCTCTACTAACACGGAAAATTTAAATGCCAAAATAATATATTTCAAAAGAGTAATTAAAAGTCCCCAAAGCTTGGGATATGGTTTTCCTACTTGACATTTCATTTAGCTTTAACATCAACAATGGCCATGTACTTTTTGGCATGTGGTCTCAGGAAGTATTACAAAGCAGAGCTTGAGGGCATGCAAATCCCAAGTTGGCCATACACCTTCTAACAGCAGCAAATCCTCCTCCAGCCCTCCAGCCACTGAAACAGACTACCACCAGAAGTGGTAAAATAGCTAAGGAACACTGTAGTGTGGATTATATTTAAAGAATGCCCCTACCCATCAACCTCCACGTTCATTTCCATGTACACACATTGACAGAAGACTTTCACATTTTATGGAGTCTCTCAGTAAACTAGATTCAAGGACTGAACTTGGCTTGGCTGGAAATTAACCTGACAAAATAAGTTATCAAACAAACAATAATTTATTTTTTTTAGTTTCCTCAGATCAATATCATCTCACACCTGGAAAAGATGCCTGTGCTTGTAGCATGGCGTGGATCACTTCACTCTCCACTGCTCTTTCACAGTGATTATTAGAGGATCATGGGGAAGTTCGGGCTTGAAAGGACCCTCAGAAAGTCATGCATTTCACCCTCCTGCTCTAAGCAGCTTATGTTTATGTCAAACATCCCCTTCACTGAGATAGCACAGAACTGAGGGTGAGGCACAAAGGCTCTGAGCTGATCTGACTGAGAGATACTGCTTTAGAAGACAGACCATGAGGAAAGCATAAAAACTCTTAGAATGCCCCACATTGTTAGAGGTTTATTGTTATTCTAGGCTTGCTTCAACAGGCTCTAAATATGGATAAATCCCACATCTTTAGTGAGATCTGATGTCTGAAACACTAAAAACATTAGACTACATTCTGTCAGAATTGGCAACTACAGTCTACCCATTGTCTTCATTAATTGAAAAGAACAGCAATGCAAAAAGGAGACAGTGAAAGTTCAACACAAGCCATAGGCATGCCAACCAGCCAAAACTAAATCTTTACTCAGGAATCTGAACAAATCCAAGGCTCTCATATTGTCTGCACCAGTTTTTGTCAGAGAACATAGATGGAGGATAAAGAAACTTTTAATACAACAAGCAGCAAGAAGCCAAAGACAGGATGTTTGACCTGAACACTGTCTCCTGTACTTTCTTTATCAATCTACAAACATGCATCACATCTTTCCTCTCAACTGGCATAATTTACAGGACCATAGACAGCTAACACTCTACATGTGTAGTAGACAGCAGAATTTAGTACTCACAGCAAGTACTTCCAGCACTAAATGACCAGCTATCTTTTATTTATCAAGTACTCACTTCAATTTACATGCTAAACGTATGGAAAGAACGGTCTTTGCCAAAAAAAAAAAGAAAATTAAAAGAAAAGAAAGTGCACATCTAAACCTGGAGCTGAAATACATGAAATACATGTATGTGAAACTTCTTCACAGAGAAAACAGAAACTATCCCATAATAGTAAGATACAGCTAATTCCAGATTCCCATGTGAAAACATACCATTTTGCTGATTAACGTTGCAAGGATCAACCACAGGAATATTGATAGGCATGGAGCAAGCTGAGGAAACCTTCCATGCATTGGCATGAAGTTGTGGGGTCCCTTCTATCATCCCTGCTGGAGATCTGAAAAGGAAAAGATCAACACTGCAAGCATCCTGCTGACCTTAGGGACTACATGGGCGAGGATGCAAGTTCATTAAAAAGGCTTAGATGCATAGTCACATTGAACAGTCAATGTGCCAAAAGAATTTCCGTCTGTCAGGTACAGAAGAAGAGAGGGCATGTGAAACTTTTTCCTCAATATTTAATTCATGTGAAAATGCTCCTGCTCTCAAAGTCTGCCTTCACTTATGCTTAATTCAAGTACTCTGGAATCAGTGGGAAGATGCATTAGAGGAGATCTGGCCTTTATCCCAGTACATAAATGGAGTGAAATGTCAAAATTTGATCTGTTAGCCAATTTTGGAGTTCTAGAGCAGGGCTGTTTGCATTTTGATGTTGGTTTGCACCAAGTATTTCAAAAGCATTTATTAATGCCAGACAAGTTTTGTGACATTATAGCTTGAGGAACTTTGGAGAAAATAAGGTTAAAAAGTAAGGAAAGTGTGCCCTTCTAATTCAAATATTCCTGTGGTTCAGAATTACATTTTTTTACATTAAAACTTGATGTGGGGAGGAAAATCGAGCAGTAGTGAACCTTGTGAGGATGATGCAGCTATTATCACCCACTCTTTTTCTCTGTGCTCATGTATTTGCTCTGAAGGTAAGGGAGCAACAAGAAAGAAGAAAGTGCATTCAAGTAATATTATCATCCAGTAACTTCTACAAATAATGTGGTAGCTTTCTATAATTTCTTAGCAAAACATCTTAGAATGCCTAAATTTGTGACTTTGATATTTTGAAAAGAGACTACCATTTTAATTAAGACATTTTATATTGGTTATTTTAATGGTTTGTGCATGTTAATGAAATTAAATAATCAGATTATGTTCAACAAAACTTTTCACTTGTTATTAAACACGATATAAATGTACAACACACAACTCACAGAAAATCATCCCTTAAATTTCCGTTGTATGTTCCACATAGTCCTAATGTTCTTCTCTTCCATCTGACGTCAACTTGAACATAGATCCTTTCTCCATCTTTAGCAAACAGTATCTTCAAACCAAAACTAGTTTTCAGTTGAACAAAGAAAGAAGATATATTCTGAATTTCAATAGCCCCTGAACACAGAAAAAGAAGAAGGTAAACAAAGTTACTGAAACACAACTTCCAGGTTGTACTGATTTACCCACTAAAAAAAAATTTTTTTGAAAACTCAGAAATAAAATTAGAAACTATGCACAATCTCACCATCAGACAAATATCCTCACCCATTCTCCATCTGAGCTTATTTCCAGTAACAACACAAATCAGGAATTCCAGCTACTGTTGACAGTAAAAAAATCTCACACCTTTCTGTACCTGTGAGTTATCTAGAAACCATGTGTGCACCTCTCTTTGGTTTTTTTATTTTAGAAGAAGGCAATGCAACTGCAGGCCTCTGGCAATGAGAAGACAAGACAAAAAAACTCTTTGTTTCTTAGTCTCCAGTGATATTAAAACACTAATTTACAGATCTCTGTAAAGTGTATTGAATCTTTGGATAGAAGGTTCTGTCTTACCACTATTGACATGACATCAGTACAGCTCCTTCCTTGGACTGTATGTGAACTGAGCCCCTATCAAATTCCCAGCTTTCCTTCCCAGCAAATCCATTATGTGAGGAAACTGAAATTTCACTGTCACAGTATTCATTTGCTATACATTGTGGGGCTACTTGCAGCTGGAGGATTAAAGTAGATCTACTTGATCTACCTTCACAAGCAGCCTCTATGCATGCACACAAACAGACTCAGGCACATAAACCAAGAGAAGAAGATAAAATCCTTAAAGATGTCCTTAGGTGACCAGACTTACTAGATACACACAATTATCAAGAATGTGACACTAAAATATTTTTCATAGATTATATTTGTTGCAGACTCTGGAAAGAGGCAAGAAAGTGAATAGGGACTGATTCAAAAGAAATAAAATGGAGTTACAAATCAAATTATGAAGCAGAACTGTCAACATAGAGCTATGAAACTCATTTCCACAGAAAGTTGTGAATGCCAAAAGAAGAACTGTGACTGGACAAATTCGAAGAAAAGACAAAGCTGCCACCACCAGCACAGGACTCCCTAAACTCCATTTTGTTGAAGGCTGGGTAAGAACTTTACTCTCACTTTCCTCTTTCAGAAAGAGACTAAAAATCCAGTAACTGGTCAAAATAAGTTTCAAAATTTAGCAATGTAATTTCTACCTTCAGTGCTTAATTTTATAACATGCTTTTAGGGCTGGTTTATTTTACTATCCTTTCCAAAAATGTTAAATAAGTTGTCTGAAATCACAAAGTAAGTCAGCAGTGAAACCAATACAAATCCCATGGAGCACATGGATTCTATTCCATTCTATTTAGTCAAAAAAGCTTTAAACAAGCTAGACCTTATCATCAAGGTCTCTTCACCTCCTTTTTTTTTCTCACCTCCTTCCCCCTAAACACAAACAAAATGAATGGAATTTCTAGGTAATCTGTTAGATAAGAAATGCAAACAAATGAGGGCATATAGAAGAACTGTTTCACAGACAATAAAAGTAAATTTCTATAATTATTATTAAAGTTCCAAGAAGTAAATTATTGTATCCTTTTATAAGTTATGTTTAAAGAAATTCCCTTTTCATAGACCGATATTACTAAAAAGTTTTGGAGCATATAAGGGACAGAATGTGAAGTCTGGTAAAATTCTTCTCCATACACTTCTTACCATTGAGATTAAAAACTTGGTTAGGGACAGTTTGGATTTGACCATATCTTGTGATGGTTACTTGGTTCCTCGCATCATCTTCAAGAACTAGTGTTACAGACTCAATGCAGGCGTGGTCAAAGTTCTAAGTAGAAACAAGTTTCACCATCAGAAACAGGCAATGACGTTAATATTACCATGGAAAACAGAACCAAACAAACGGGGGCAGGGGGACAATCATACAGAAAGGAAATATCAGAACTGTCATCAGGTAAATCAGTTGTAAACTATGGCTCAAAGCATTAAACAAAGCACACAAAATTAAATGTACAACATAATACAACATTGCTTATGTGTAATCTCCATATGGCAGGAGAATGCACTTTCGTTATCATGGCGGTCTTATAGTAAGAGGGCAGAGGTCCCCAGGTACTGATACTGGGTTCAAAATTCCGTATTTGCACGGCCACCCTGGGTACTGCTCATTGATGGATTAAGCAGTGATAGATCAAGAGTCAGATCCTGTCTAAACCAAGCTGCTGCAATCAGAACACAAATGCAGCAATGCAGGAAAAAGAAACTTTGGCGCACATGAAGGTGTTTCTCACCATGAAATGTAGTGATGATCTCTGATTACAGACAAAAAGGATATAAATTCTCCAGTATTATATTACAATAATTTATAAATATCTGACTGTTGAAAAATGGTGACCTATAAACTATGTCACACACATCATTTTAGTGTGCAATCCAGGCAGAATTCATGAACTTAAATACAGGACAAAAACCCACACAGAATTAGCTGACACCAAGCATCTTGTGCTCCCTGGGGACCCCTCTGTTTTCATACAGAAACTTTTCAAGGTGCCTAGAGTTGTACAAAGGGTTATTACCAGTGGAAATCTTGTTTCTCAGTGGCTACCTAACCAACCATTTCATGCTTGAGGCCACCTGAAATGCAGAAACAGTTGTCTCAACACCTATGCAGGAGAAGGAGGTGCTTACAAAAAAGGCAGAGAGGCACCAGCTCATAATAATCAAGCTTTTGAAGGAAGGACATGAGAGACGGTCCCATAGTAGGACATTGCTCTCTGCTGAGGAGTTCAGACATCCCTGTCCTCAGCACATGGGCAGCTGTGAGTCACACTCTCAAAGCCCCTTCTCCTGAGAGCCTAATAGCCTCATTAAATCCATTCTCACAGGTAAGTACTTTTTATAAGCACCTTTATTCCTAAAGCCTGTTTTTGAATGTCTACCAAAATATTTTCAAACAAGTATGTGTGGTGACTAATCTCATAGATTTCTAAAAGGCATTGTTCCAACAAATTAAATATGTTATGTTATGCTATATCAAATAAAAATCTAAAGCTACAAAAAAATAAAAGTCTTGCCTAAATAGTGATGTATTAAACCTACAGTGTTGCCAACAGCAGCTTTTCCAAAGCCTGACATCTGTTGGTACCATAACTAAAGGTGTTTATACAACTTTAATATGCATAAATGAGTAACTCTTTAGATTGATCTCACTAAAGTTGCAACAGCTTTTCCAAAGGGCAATACAACATGTAGCAACACAAACAATTACAAAAAAAAAAAATCTGTGGAATTGTTTCAGTTTATATTTTCTATTTAACATAACCAAGTAGTTTACAGTAGAACTCCTAGAAGATTGCTTGAAATATGGATGGACTCGTTTTTTTCAACATTAAAAAAAAAAAAAAAGAAATGGCTTACCTGTCCACAAGGTGCTTTTTGTAAAGTGATTGTGAATTTGTTTTTTCCAGTGCCTTTTACCAAAATGTACTGGCAAATCCCAAGAAAGGTAAAATGACGTCCATCAAATGTTGTGAAATGAGAGCTGCCTGTGATGGAGCACTCAGCTTGAGAGAAAAAGGATAAAGAATGTTCACTTCCACAAGAATGTATCATTAGTCTGCAAACTATTTAAGAGAGAAAAAAAAACCTTTCTCCTGATTTCTAAGCATATAACCCAGGCTAACTTTAATCTATGTAGCTATAATGGCATTTAGAAACAAATTATGCTAGAGACACCTATTTCCAACAGATACCATCTCATAAAAAACACATCCATGTGCAGCATCTTTTGGTTCTAAATAGATGAGATGCCTTTGACGAAAATACAAAAGACTTTTCTCTTTAATACTTTATAAATAAAAATTTACTTATTTACTTTATTTATCTCTTTATTATTCAGAAATATCCTAGAATCTTCTTTTTTTTCCCATGACTCAGCATGAAAGAGGACAAGCCTCTTTCTCCATCCTTCTAGGTATTATGGCACTGCTTGTTACCACAGGTATGAAGAAGATGCAGGTTTCAGTGTCTGTCCTCAGGGCACACCTTTTTGGGTTTTTTTTCCAGTTCAAATCAGGAATGCACAGCAGAAGCAAGTCTCCAGCTCATCCCCACTTACTGCACTTTCAATCACACCATAGGGTAGCATCAGAGCACATGAGCTAGATTCATTTTAGCTGCAAGAGGTGCTCTGTGGGAGCACATCTAACCTGCTCCCACTGCTAACAGCAACTCAGTTCCTAGGGCCAGACCAAAATAGTCGTAATTAACCCCCCATGTCTGCACACAACACACACAGGACATAGAGAGTGGTTCTCAATCTCAATTGTTTTACATGACAGATCCACAGTGTCAAGCCTTGCTTAGAAATTGTTAAGCCTTATTACCTCATTCAAAGAGGGCTCCATAATTTGTAAAAAAATCTCTCTTTCAGAAACTTCATAATATAATCTTGTCTGAGGTACAGAACTATCAAGGAAGTTTCACCACTTGCCTGCTGCATGTTCCTCTGTGTAGCTCATTACAGAGACATGCTATCTTTAAAGATAAGGATCATTATTCAAACATGAACTGCTATTACGAGAGAGAAAATCCAGCACACAGCATCAGAATGATGGTTTTCTTATTACGTACATTAAAGTTGCACCTAGCAGTGAGGAGATCCTTATACCTGGCCCAGGTACTGCACAGGCAATAAAAACACACCATCTGTGGCAAATAATACTGAGCATAAACAAGAGATAGAAAACAAGAGGTGGATGTAGCACACTGAGGTAGGGAAGCAAGTGGGAAACTGCAGGGTGAGTATTGTCAGGCAATTAACAGCTTCATTCCAGCTGGCCCACAGCTACTGTCAATATCCATCTGCCTAATCTTTCCTAAATTAGCATCCAAAAGTCTTGGGTCATATATGGTTCTGTTGTCTTCAGAAAAGTTTATAATTTTTGTTATGAAGTGAAAAAAGAGTAATGAAATACAAATACCTGGACAATCATGATCAGTGCAGTTCCAAATGCCACCAACACAAACACTGAAAAGAAAAATCACAAAACACAGAAATAGTGTTCTGATCTCTAGCAAAATAAGTAGCTTTGAGTTAATTAATATACCTTGAATTCACACAGAATAACCTGTATATTTTAGTGATACACAGGCCTCAGACTGTAAAACATAGATGGTAACTATTATTTAAAATGTAACTGTGACTACGATATTAAACTAACTATGGACAGTAGCCACAGAGAGATGAAACACACAGGCTTTCACATACCAGTTGCTACATTCTTGTTCAATCTTTGAGCCTACAGGAAAAGCAGTTCCATGATAAATACAAGGACAACTTGACAAAGAGATACAAGTTCCATTTTCCATAATGAGACCTATTGGGAAAGAAGTTAATAAATGAGATATAAAACAAATTAACAAACTCCAGATCACTGCACTTCCCCATCTGACTCAAACATTCCAATCTGCCAGAAGGTGATGTCATCAATCTTAAACAAGGACCAGCAAAAACAGTTGCCCAGTGAGTGCAGAGAGCTCAGAGTGAAGCTCCCTAAAAACAAGTTTTCACTCTGAATCATTGGTTTATGAAAAATCTCTGACTTAAGCATGTAGAACTACACAGACTCAAAAATGAAAATATTCTGAAATCTCATTATCTTTAGTCCATCTAGAACTAGGATGGTTCATAGTCCAGTCAATAATTTTTATTCAGTACAGGTCTCAGAAACTTTAGTTGCTTGTACAGAGCATGACACATTCTCTTTAAGCAAAATTTCTATAGATTTTTGAATAATTCAAATAAAGGAGACTAAATCTGTGCAGTATCTTACTGCAGGAAGCATTAGTAATGGCTCCATATTTTAACTGATATTGCATGCTGAGGCAATAGCACAGAATAAAGGACAGAATCACAGTGACAATGATAACAGCTCCGGCAGAATTTACAATATTCATAATTTTCAGGCTTTAATTTTAAGCACAGTCTATATGGACTTCATTACGATATTGGATACTAAGTTTACATGTATTTTTTGAAATAATATTGATAATATTTACCATCTGGACAGTAACAGCCATCTAAACAGTGCAGGTTGCTGCCAAGACAATCTTTTTCAAATGTGCAGGTTGGTGGACAACAACTGATACAGTCACGGTGAACAAAGGTGTCTTCACACTTCTCAGCTAAAAAAACCCCACGGTATATTGAACATTAGTGCAATTTCTCTTTCCATGCTTGAAAACCCATTTCTGTCAAATAAGCATTGTGCAGCTCCTCTGGTATAGGTAGTTAATCAGATCAAGTACAATGAATGTTTTGGAGGAGGTTTAACTGATTAACTATGGTGAAGCTCTCATCAATACTTAAGTCTTTCTTCAGCAAATCTTTATAGCATCTCTCCAAAATAAGTTATAGCCTTTGTGACAGGGAAATGTGCTCATATCTCAGCCAGTTCAAAGCCTTGTGCATGAGACTGAGCTGCAATTGATGGGTGGTAGTGATAATAAGAAGGAGCTGCATTAACTGCATTAATTGTGTTATAGGGCCAGTAGAGGCTGAAAGATGTTTGTTCTTTGTCCTAGAACATGATCAGCGCACATGATGTTTCAAGCAATCCACAGACACATGAATTTTGTAAGGATCTAAACCATACCACAATGGAATTAAAATATTCCTCTAGCAAGTCATGGACTTCATTGTTTGCCAGCAAGAGTGAAACTGGCTGATCAACTTGAGTATCAGGTTTGAGTTCTACAGAGACAAATGTTGCCAAGATGAAATTATTTGAACTGAATACATGGGATAGCTCAAAGGTCACACAGTATGCTTTATTAAAGAGTCTTACTACAGGCAGGAAAGTCATCCCTCCAGTCCCGCACCGGGGACCCAGCGTGAGAGCATGCTCTAGCGTACTCTGTCACTGCCCTGCAGTATGTTTCATCATCATCCACTCTGAAATGATAAAATAAGAGAGTAATCAAGGAACTTAAATCCCATCTACGATTCCTGCCATGTGACATGGCACAGGATATTTCACACATAGCTGACACCACTTGGTCATAAAAAACACAGGGAAAATGTAAAAAGGAGCAAGCTACACTGAATACACCATTGTGGTTTTGTCATTTGATCTCACAAAAAGTTATTTCATTTTAATATTACTACAATGAACAAAACCACTAATCTATTATTTTTAAAAAGTGTCGCTTATAGTGAAAGAGAAACAGGACCTTTTCGTGAAGACAATGGACAACTCAAGAGTCTCAAGATCCCCATCTCAGGCCTCTCCCTCCTGCATGATGTAGAAACTCTGACCTACACTGATAAAAGACATTCTGGTTCAAGTAAGAATTTCAAGTCTCCAATTGCCTTGAACTTCGATGACAAGAACCTTATTAGTCGACTCCTGTTGTGCTGAAATTCTCAGAGCCAGAATATCCACTGAATACCATGGACAGGCTCAGGGATTTACAGCACAACCTTGGGCAAGGACAAGATTTCTGTCTTAGTCTATACAGAAGAAGCTGTATGGTGGATTTTTACCAGAATCAAGTAAAAAGACATTCATTAATGTTTAGGCAAGTTCAAATTTTATTCAGATGTAAGACACATATGGTGAAATACCACCAAACTTTTGTTACTCTGAAAGCCGAACAACTCATATCATTCACTGTGGAAGATTTGATGCCAAAATTAACTAGTCATAACATGACATTTCTATTATAAGCATGTTTATGACAGATCAACTAAATTTGCTTCTCAGCACACAAGATCATGCTTTCAAAATTATCATTTTAAGAACGTGTTTTACTGTGTTTGTATTCTGCTTTCAACACATCTGTTATCAAATCAAACTCCACTATACTCTTTGTTACAGTGATCAGAGTCTCTCCAACTCTCCTTATCTAATCCAATTAAATGGGTCTTAATAGAAAGAATACTTGGCCTATACTATGGCCACACAAAGGACTTAATAAACTGATACTAAGCCACAAGAAAAGAGGTCTCTTTTATAAACAAAATAAGCCTAAATTAATGAGGTTCTGAGACACAGAAACTTCAAGGTTTTTAACATTCACAAAATTCACATCAACACACATCAGATTGTTGACAAAAATCCAACCCTCCTTAACACCACAGCACTGATTCAATATCCTATTTTAAAAATTTGGGTTTTGTTACTCTTCAAAAGTTACAGTAAACTCATGTGTTACAAAGAGACCATACAGAGGCAACTCATCTCTTTTCTGAGCAATGTTTGCCTACAAACACAAATTCTTCCATCTTGACCCAATGGTAAATCAGAAAACTAAACATTCATCAAGAATTGAACTAACAAGTTTTAATGGATTATACTGAGTGATCCTTATGTTTAGTCTTTTGATCCTTTCTGTATGTTTTTGATTAAACCGGTGATACTCTGAGAATTATATACTCTGGTAAATATCCTCCTATTTGTGACAACTACATCTTAATTTGAAAACCTTACTAAGAAGAAAGTGGCACATTGCTCAATTATCTATTCTATTACTGGAGTACAATCTTAACTTGAATGACAAGAACTAATCAGGAGTCTGGAGAGCTAAGGGAAAAATACCAGGTTGCCTACAATGCCAGCAGCTGAGGGGGTGTGACTCCCACCAAAGCAAATGAGAGTTGAATTTCTTTTGCCAACTCTGAATTTAAGTATATGGAACCATTTTGTAAAAATTCTACTAATTTGAATGATAGTGGTTACTCATAAAAAAACAGTCCAGCTGTGTCTGACAAATGGTCCAGCTTCTCCAGTATTGATGATATTTCTCCCTAGTATCATCTTCATACAGTTCTGTTTCAGGGCCTCCAGATACAAGTTTCATGGGTTTTTTGTGATTAGCAGCTCATCTTTTGTCATGAGTGGTTCTCCATGAATTTATCTTCCACTTATTTTTCTAGTGTTTCCTTGAATCTATGTAAGCCCTTAGCAATCAAAATATTCCTTGTCAGGCTGGTTCTGTGCCCTTTGTTCCCGCACAAAATCACCCCCTGAGAAACTCCATCTCTTTCATTTTGAACTTAGTTCTTCCTAACTTCCTTCAATGTTCTTTTATTCTGGTCTCACACAAAAGAGTGAGCATTCATTTCATGTGTCAAGATTAAATACACAAGAATGCCAGTACTTACCTGCAAAGATCATTCATACAGCTTGAAATATAAGAATACGGATCTATGCTTTCATGACAGCTGAGAAAAGGAAACTGTAGGAATATTTGGCACTTGAAGAATATGTCCTGTGCATTAAGGAGAATCAGTAAATGAAAGTTAGCCAGTCCTTTCTGAACAGGCATCATTCTTCTTTGTTTCCCTAGTCTAAGGTCCTTTATATCCCCATTAAAATTTGAGCATTGTGCAGTCTCAATTTACTATTATATCTCCTTCATTATTCTTCCTAAAATTTGTCCTCTCTGCCTAGGCCTGCTTGACTGCATGCTGGTCCTAAACCAGCTGGGATGAAAAAGTGTGAAATGACAAAGAAAAGCATTTTGTATCAATGCAGGAGCTGACCTGCAGCTATTTCTGCCTTATTTCACAATTGCTAAAATAATGAGTTATAAGATGCCAGGACTGGAAACTGAACCCAAGTTTAATGCAGTAATGAAGAGCTCTGCCAGCAGACTGGTGCCACTTGGCACATCCATCTGAGCCTTTGTACTTTTAAGCTAAACATATGAAGAACATCAGGGACCCCCTAGCAACAGCCCTGATCTGAATCTCCTTGTTCAAAGTCTCAATGCATTTAAGGTTTTTTCAACATTGTGTATATTGTTAGATTCTTTTACCATCAGTAGGCAGTGAAGATTAAGGAAATTCATGTATTTACATGTATATGCATGTATCTATGTGTATACATATAAAATATGGTAAATTTACCTCAGTGGATTCTGCATCGGCTGAGCAAGGACTGGAAAAATCTGAGGCAATAGGGACACAAGCTATATCATCTGAGGCTTGCACAGCCCAGCTATTTGCAAATTCAGCAATGTCTTCTGTATATTCACCTACTGCATGAAAACATTGAAAGAGCAACAATAAAAAAAATTGTCAACACAAACACATAAGACAGCTTTGAAATCTTTAATCCTTTTTCAATGTGTTCATTACCTCAATTACAGATGATTTCAGAGTACGAGTTGTAAAGAAAAGTGATATTTTTCTTTTTTTAATTTCAGGTTGTATTTTATACTACATTTAAATAAAAAGATTGAAAAATACATGACAAAGTGTTGGCTTGGGTTTTTTTAAGTGCAATCACTGATAGTTTTATAACAAATATACAGATAATCACAAGTGTAAGGCATTGAATACTTAAAAAAAAATACATTTCTTTGAAGCAATTTAAGTCTTTCATCAGGTTTCACAAAGGTCATTTAGTGCTATTATCTCCCTCCTTTTCCCTTATGCAGAAAAGCCCTACAACACACATTCACAATATGCCCAGCTCTCCTCACAGCATGAGCATGGGAGAATTAACAAACAAGATGCATGACTGGAAGTCATGGCAACAGGCTTGGTTAGATACATGAACATACAAGAAGGTTGGCAGTAAAGAAACAGACACAAAAATCCCATATACTTGCAGCAAGAACTAAATATTGCATTTTCTCTATATTCTTAATTAGGTTAGAAAGGGTATATTGCCTCCACTTTGAAGAACCTTGTAGTAATTGGTATCTGTGCTGTGGTTATCTATATCGTTGCATGACTAGGAGACAAGATATTGAAATGAGGGGTTTTTTTCCCAGAGCTGTACCATATAAAACTGAATCAAACTTCTAGCACAAGAGGTACAAAGTTGGACACTTGCAGTGTGGAAAGTCACAAAGCACACTAATCAGATACATATACTTGGATCTCCACAAATAAATGACAATAACATCCTAACCATCAGTCTGTTTTACTTAAGAGTGAGGCAGACTTAAAGTATTTCTTCCACTCTGACAGAGTATTTCTTTATGCAGAAAACCCTTCCCAAACATAAAAGGCTGGGTTTGATCCAGAGGTGAACCTATTGATATAACTCTGCTTCTAGAAAAACATTAAAAATATTTTATGTACATTTTGACATGGCTTGAAAAAAACTTCTAGGTCTTTAAAAAATACCACAAAATAAAATCACTGTCCTTGAAACAGTTCATAGACACATAGATACATAGACACAGTCTTGCATATTAAAGTAATACAAAGATGGCATTAAAGGTGAAGATAAGGAAACAGAAAATGAGTTTGTTTTTAAACTGTACTTTGAAAAGGAATATTATATGCCTCGCAGCAACTTATGTATTTGAGCATTACAAATAATGAGCATTTGGACTCTGAAAGACTCAAGATAGCTGTAAGAGCTACCTTTACACTACTCAGGGAAGTACTTTTTTTGGGAGAGATAAATCATGATATCAAATGATTGATAAGATATAGAAACTCTTAGGAAAATGTTGCAGCTTGGAAGGGAGCTGAATTAGCAATCTATTCTCATGAAGATCTCAGAACTTCGTGCTTGCATTTGCAGAGTCAAGGCACCATGTTATACAACTGGTTCATGATTAAAGTGATTCATATGGGTCTCAGCTGTACAGTGCAATAATGCTATCATTTCTGATAAAGAAAAATGCTAGAAGAAATTATGATGGTGAATAAATTTAGCTCAGAAAATGAAGACAGGTATGAGCTGGAAATCTTTTAAAACAGATAATACATTTAAAGATACTGAAATTACTATTTTTTAGAGATCATTTGAATTCATTATTTCCTCCAAATATTATTTTTCTCTATTATTATACATCAGCAGATTACACTGTTTATTAAATTTACTGTACTCTGGTGTGCAGAAGTTACTGCAGAAAACTTACTGCTCTCATGGCAGAAAAGCTATGAAAAATTTATACTTAGGCAGATTTTTAAAGATTCTGCAAAGATAGGTGCAGCGAATTTTCCTTCCCTAAGAAAGTTTAAAATCTCCACTACCAACCATAAAAAATGGGAAAAAAAGTTACAGTGGGATACCTTTTGTGACTTAAGAACATGCAGAGCCATGGGACTAGATTCTCCCGCAGTTAATGGTAACAGTAAGATAATCTTATTTTGTTTTTATAAGAGTGAGAAAAATCCTCCTCATATTTTCAAGCTTGTTCTTGTTCTTTTTTTTTTTTTTTCACATTAGTTGCAAGTAGGAAAAAAGTCCCCGTGGAGTATTCCCTACCTAAGCTACAGAATACAAGTTTAAAAACTCATCTCTGCCTCAGACACAGCACAAAGCAGCTCCTCATCCTACAGGCCCATAGTCCACCATACCAACCAGGAGATACAAGGAACTCCCTGGAAACAGCTTGGAAATGTATTTATTTCAACTAGGATTTCTATGATGTTGCTATAAAGGAATAACTCGAGATGGTGCTCTTCCCTCCATCTTTAAACACAGAGAAAACCATAAACATTTGTTTATTTATTCATTGTTTGAAGGCATTTTCGTCAGCTAGGATAAACATACCACAAGTGCTTTGCTGAGCAAGAGGCTTAAATGCATATATAAATACTTTCTTGAACTAGGACCTGTTCCCTTTTGCATCTTTAATGATGAGGAGAAGGAAAAGTAGAGCAGATACACTTTTTTCCTGAAATAACTGAAACAGGACTGCCTTTTTACAGCATGATATTTATAAGCATTGTATTTAAAGTGAACATGGAAACTGTTCACACAAAGTAAGGGTAAGCTATTTACTTACTATTTTGAAGTATCAGGTCATCATATTTATTGCCATTAAAATTTCCACACAGGCCACAAGGTTTTCCCTTATGCTCTTCTGTCAACTTAATATAAATACCAGAGTTTCCATCCCAAGCAAGAGAAAAACCAAAGGTAGTCTTCACCAGAATATAGTCAGCCAGTCTCTCAATGAAAGCATTTCCAACTGTCTGAGGCAATATTAATCTGGAAAAATATAGTCTACATCAAAGATCTCAGATGAGGTGAGGTTCATGCTAGAAAAATACGACATAAAACATCACCTGCTAACCCAACAAACACTTTTTCCTGGGTGTACGCAGTCACTCCATTCAACTCTTCACCATGTTTTTACTATCTTCTGTTTAATCCTCTGTATTGACCATCAAAAATGAGTGCTTTCTGTTGTATACACCTATCAGCTGTACCAATTATAAGCTTGAAAGAATAATGCATCCTTACTTTCAAAGCCTGGCACACTGCATTGAGGAATTCTTGAGTTCACAAGCATGCTGCGTTGGGCAAGGAGCTATATGGTGCTATGACCACCAGCAGCCCTTCTGGGCACTGGGTCATCACTGGGTTAGACATCTGTAAATGGAGGAACTTGCAGTACAGAAAACACCACTGACAAAAAAGTTGTAGCTCTTCCTCCTTTGTTGAAAGACCACTGGACAACAATAAGCACAGATCTAATCTTAATCCTCCAGAGTTGCTTCTGTTGGGTTGAACAGTATCACTGTAGCTATCATTCTCAGATACTAAAGGCCATAGCATTACAAAGTGGATGGCAAAAGCACCTCAACAACTTTCTTAAATTTTCTGTACTTTATCAACCAGTAAATATACTTCTGATAGCCTCAGGCACATCTTTTTGCTTATTAAAAAAAAAGAAAAGGTAAATTTGGAGGTTTGCTGTACCTCAGAGAAGTTTTGTGGAGTTTTTGCCCCAGAGGAGCTTAAGATCTTTTTTTGAACCAATTCAGACTTGTCTAGAAGAAGATCATGTCTTATATTAGCTATAGCTACCAAGAATAAATAATAATTGCCTTGTTCAAAATGGATGCACCAGGGATTAACTAGGATTGCCTGACACAGACTTTGTCTGTACAAAGAAGGAATGAATAATTACAGGTTACAGCTGAGAAGTTGAACACAGCTAATGCAGGGAGTGTATTCTATTCTTACTCAGGTATTTCATCAGTACTGTTACATCTGCTCACACTAGAGCTCTATCAGCCCCCATATAGAACAGCAAGGGATCAATAAAGATACAGATCAAATTAATTTATCTGGATTGTGTAAGAAGCATCAATTTCCCAAACTCCACATTATCTTTTTGCAATAAAATATTAAAACCCACCATTAGAACACTCACCTGATTCCATTTTTTCTTACTTCATGTCCTGAAATCATTATTTCTTCTTGGTTTGAAAAAAATAAGCTGATGGACCTATCACAAGTATATACTGAGCCATAACAGTGAGGACTGTTATGAACCTTTGAGAGAAAAAATAGACACACAATAAGAATAAATGCTTGTCTTCAATAATTTCGCACCATTTTTATTAAATTTGTATATGATATTTTACATTTTTATGCTCCAGTTACTGGAAGAGCTTTACAAATAAATACCTAGAATATTACAAAGTCACAATTACAAAGATACACAAAACTCAAAGTTCACACTAAACAATACTGCTGAGAAATACAGTAACTGTTTAATAGTGCATAGCATCACAGGCCAGTAGTCTAAATACTTGATGAAAGAGACAGGTATTGTATGCTTGACAAACTTCAGAGACACTGTAGTGAGCTAGCTTATAGTGGCCAAAGTAGGAGCTTGTTACTTGCACTAAGGAAACACCCCTATTGCTCTGTTTCTAGAGGTCTGATCTATAAAACAGGATTACAAACCAATACAGAACCTCAGTGTAATAGCAGCACTGCCACCTGAGACTGATACCAGCTGAACCACAACATGCCTTCCCAAACCACTCAGGATCTCCTGAGATTTTGAAGTGCTCCTGCAGATTATGGCAGGCATCTAGTTTACATGGATCTGTTAAAATCCATTTTGCACTGGCTTTTCAGCCCTACTAATGCAGAAGGGTAGACTTTTCTGAAGTGTGCTTCTCGTCATTATATGTATATAGCATAATGAGCCAGGGGGTTGATTTAGTCACATATCAACTTATCTCGCTTGAATACAGTACTCTCAGGTCTTGAAAACTGTGGGTTTGTGCTTGAGCAAAACTTACACAGTTTTCATAAATCTCAGAGGGAATGGGCCACCCAAACCTGCAGAATGTCCTACAGTGCTTCAAAAGCCTGTGAGCTTATTTTAGACACCACTGAAGAGAGAGGGAAACATGTTTTGAATCTTAGATGCCGATCGTTACCCAGATTAAAACGTAGACAGAGTTTAGATAGCTCAAATATGACTTAATGTTACTCTGTGTGTCATCATTCTCTGAGAAGGATGGGAATTTCATCACCAGTTTACTTGACAGTGCTGTGAAGCTAAATAAATTTGTAATTGGGAACATTTTACCAACATAGTGATGGAGGCTGTAAAGGTAACTGTTTTGAACAAAATATCTATGAGTAAACACATACAGTGCTAATGAATACTTGAATTAATCTTCCTTAACTGACACTAAATCCTGGAAGTAAAAATCAGTTACTGTTTCTTTAGGTGAAATAAACTAGACCAGGAAAATCATTAAGAGTTTTTACATGTATAAAAATAATCATAATTAAAGACAACATAAAAATTATTAGTACTGGCAGATGGCTTCTATGTAAAACCAACCCAAGACAGAAAAACAATAAAGGAAAATCAAAATAATTCTTATGTTTTCTTCTCCTCTTGAGGGGTGGATTATTAAAGCCAGAAGGACCATAATGTGAGGATTTGGCAAGGTTTTTGTCTCTCCATTGCCCAGTCTGTCTACAGTGTCACATTACTTATGACTTTGCTGAGTAAACATTTTCAGTTTTTAGTAAAATATTACATTTGTTCCAGTAATTGAATGGAACCTTCTCGCTTTCCAGAGCCACTGGAATCCACTGACATATTGATTCTAGATTTTAATATAATCTTGGACTTTGCTATAGCACTTTCTTAAAACCTCTAAGAGGTCACAGCTGCACATAGAACCCAAATATTTAAAATGAAATTGTGAAAGAAGGGTGTAACAGCATCTCTCTGTAACTTTAGTAGGTAGAAATGGCAGTTCTAATGGTAGATTTATCTTCACTAAGTGCTGTTATCTGAGCGAGAAAGAGGTCATCTGTTTATAAATGAAAAACAGTCCTCAGAGCAGAAATTAGCACCTAGATCTGCCCTCATCCCTATGACCACTGGACCTACATGGATTCAGATTTAAGATACTTCTTTTCTCTTCTTCCCTGCCCAATCGGCTCCAAATCCCAACTATTTTGAATAAGGTAATATAATGAGCTTGTATCCTCTCCCCACAATAACCACCAGTCTGACAAACAGGGCATCTCTCTTCGAAGAGGGTATAGGTTTGAACTCCCCCTGACCCAAAGTCATTAACCATGGGTACTCGGCAATTTGAAGAAACTACTAAAAAAGAGTGCCTTCCATACATAGGTCAAGATGAAAGCTTTTGAGCTGTTAATCTTCTCTGCATGACGTAGAGGTAATCCAAAATTAGAATGCAAATCCCTAGAGGGGACAGGGTGGGGGAGCAAATCCCATTGGCCAAGGAGGCAGATCCTCATAGCATGCCAATAGCTGTGAATCAGAGCCTAGCACGTCTGTGTTCCTCATTAATAGGCAAGTGGTAGCTGTTTGCACTTCACTCAGCAACTCAGTGGGTTTTATTACAATCTGATATCTGAAGCGTAGTGAAGTTTCTGAGGTCTGCTTTAAGACCCACTTTTGCTCCCAGAAGGGAGAGAGAAGAATTCCCATTAAGGACAGGAGGAGTAGGAAATGCTATTTTTAATATGCTGACTCTTTTGATTATTCATCAGTATTTTGAGTTACTGCATGTAGGTTTAGGCATTTCCAGAAGCTTTCCAAATTTCCACAGTTTTATATTTAAGTAATTAATGCCCAGTTTGGTACATTTATTGTTTCTCTACTTATTTCACTTACTTGTTTACTTTTATATTTACTTACATACTTCTAGTGTATGTACTTACTTACATATGTACATACTTACCCAAACAGTGTATTGGGGTTCCAGAGTACTGCAGTCTTTTGCAAATATATAGGAGCAATTTCCTGGGAAGTAGTAGTAGATGCCATCAAATGTTTCAAAATTATACTGTCCCCATGATTTGCAAATCCCATCTCGGTCCTTACCAGTGTTAGGTACTGGAGAAAATACATTGAGTTTACAAGAAGCATGGTCATCAAAAATTGACAGGTGTCACATGCATCTACAAAAGTAGGAGCTCAGAAAGGAAACAAGAGCTTATAAAGAAAATACATAGCAAGTACAAAAGATAAACTTACGCCTTCAACTTTAAATAAACTCAGTACTCTTTTTCAATCCTAAATCTGCAGTTTTAGCCATGTGCAACCATTGTTAAGTTTTTTATTTGCTTCAGTGAAGACATTTTAATTACAAGTAGAGGCAAGGGATTTAGATATTCTGTACATCCTAGAAGACAATTCTTGTTGATCTCTACACACAGCAGATTCCAGAAACTAATGTATTTAAATAGTGGGTAATTTAAATTGCAATAAGCCACTGCTCATTAGAACAAATGCAGTGGTTTTTTGGTTGTTCAACTAACTTAGAAAAAATCTGTCTGGCTACTGATAAACTAGACAATGGTCTATCTGCTATGGCATCTATGTATCATTACAGCCCAAGTGCTAAAATGTAGGCATTTCTGATGTTGCTTTCTCTATGTCCCTAATGCACATAATTTTAATCCTCCTAGCTACTGGCCAAATGAGAGTCCTAGTATAGAGTAATCATAAATATGCTAGTAACAGTATTTTTTTCAAAATCTGTATCCTAAATCTCCCTGAAAACTGACACTAAACAATTTTGGCCCAAAAAACTTACCAATTTGGCACCTGCTTCCTTGCGCCTGAAATAACTGACAGTCACAGTCACCTGCTTCAGTGCAGGCAGCTCCATTAAGGCACTCCTGAGGACATGAACCTGTAAGCAAGCATTCCAGCCTTTTAGTAGATACAGTATTTTGCAAACAGGCTGAGAGATCAGTTAAATCTGTTTACTGTTAAATCACGAGCAGATATATTAGCCGAGAAAATTAACCAGCAACAATCTCCACTTTTTAACATATGCTTCATTTTATCCTTCATGTTCCTTCGTTAAAAGAGAAGCAAGGTTCTCGTTTGGTTTGAGACTTACAAACTAACAAAGGAGCAAAAGGTCAACCTCCTCCAAGCAAACAAAAGGTCAAGTTCCCATGTAAAGAAATCAAATCCCAGTCCTGCTGATCTCAAAATATACAGGACACAGATCATTCTAATTCACTAAATTCAGCATAATTTATACATATATTTAGCTTCTCCCTCCTAAACATTACTGCAAAGGGTACATTCAGTTTATGAACAGGACAGAATATATATTTGAGAGTCAAACCCAGTCCTAAACAACCTTCCCCACATGCAAAAAAAAAGTCAGCTAAAAGGTTATTTCTGCTTCAGAGGTGACTGGAATCAGAGACTTTAGATTCCATGGGAATGACTTGTTGTATGCTATAATCAGTAATTTTTTCCAAAAGCAGTTACATTAAATGGTTTTATAGTCTCTTGGAAGGCTAAGACCTCCTTGTCATTTACTAATCATTCATTGAGGTGGGCCTAAATCATAATTCCCCAAAAGTGGAGAAGAAAACTAGTCCCAAAGCAAAACTTTGTCAGGTTTTGCAGATAGTTGCTTGCCTTCTTGGTGTAGGATTAAAACTCTACATACATACAAAAGCTTCCAATGTTGCTGATGGAGATTAAAAAAGTATCACAAAAGACAGAAAGTAAATGAAATAAACAGGCCCTTCCACTCCTGATGAGGCCACAGCAAAGCTGTGAGTGATATTAAATGGGAACAAAATGGGACCTTTACAGTAAAGGTACACAGAAGCTACCAGTGATTAGAAATATCATCCATCATTGTGAAAATTCCTTTCCATGCTTAGCTTTGAATTTTTTCCATTTAAGAACTGCTTTCCAAATATACATAGATACTCTGAAAATACCAACAAAGCAAAAACTACTGTTTCTATAACAGCACTAATGGGGAAATCTTCTTTGCTGTTTTTAGAATTTTGAGTGATAAAATTGCATATATTCATTTACATAGAAACATGCAAAAGAAGGCACCTACCCAGGCATTTTCCAAGAAGGATATGAAAATTCCAACCAAAGTTGCATACAGTGAACTTCTCTGTAAAACAATTTCTGTAACTTGGGCCTGCTTTACATGTTTGTCCAGTGCTTAAAACCCTCCAGGAGCAGCTTCATGCTCATTGCCTGAGTATTCCTTTCCCTTTGCACAACTAGTTACAAGCCTCTCTGACATACTTACATCCTCTGACAAGGCCAGAAAAAAAGTGGAAGAAATGAAAAATTGCAATAGAACTAATCTTTAAAAAAAAAAAAAAAAAAAAAAAAAAAAAAACCCCCAATTGTAAGTCCTGCTTGTAGTTATTTCATGTAGTCGAGGTGCCCAGTGCATGTTTCTATAAAAAAAAAAAAAAAAAAAAAAAAAAAAAAAAAAAAAAAAAAAAAAAAAAAAAAAAAAAAAAAAAAAAAAAGAAAAAAAAAGAAAAAGGAAAGAAAATATCCAACTTCCCTTCCTTCCCCTTCTACACAACTGCATCCAGAAAACGTGCAAACCCCCCTGGTGGTGCAGGCAGGAGGTTGCTCTGTGTGTGCTCACATTTCACTGGAGCAGTCCTCTTTCCTGCCTGTCTGCTCACTTTGCTGCCGAGTGGTAGGGTTGATGGGGGAAGAAGAGTGGCTTTAGAAACCCTGATGTGGGGAGGAAAAAAAAAAAAATGAAAAAAAAAATAATTTTAAAAAAAAAAAAAAAAAAAAAACAAAAAAAACCCCCAAAGTATTGGCATCGTTAGCTGTTCATATTTGGTTGTAAGGCCTTATTTTGAAAGTACAATTTTAACAGAAAATTTTCCTTCTTTAACATGGATAAAATGGGAAAAGGAGACAGGACAGGGTTTTGTAGGAGCATGAGGAAGAAGGCTTCTGCAGTGCATGGTAACACAGGGGAGGAAGGCAACATTTTCAGGGCTCTCTCCTCCTGCAGGTGAGGAGCACAGCACTGACCTCCTGGTGGACTCCGCACCAGAGCCCCATGACGGTGAAACCGAGAGGCAGCTTGAACCTGTCAGAGAAACATAAAAGCAAAATCAGGGGGTTTGTGATTTACAAATGAATTGATAAAAGCCTCAGGCCTTGCAGTCAAACACTAGGTTGGGACTTTTAATACAGAAGAGTAATTTGCATCTCAGCCAGCACATGGCACAGTCATGGGTGCTGCTGGAGGGATTGGCAGCCTGGGAGGAGAAGCATCGTAGCTTTTGAGGGGACTGGGGTAAGATACAGCTGCTCTGTGAGATCATTACTGGCCTCTCATCCATGCCCTCCAGTTCCAGTGAATCACCAAGGCTTCACATGGGAAGTTTTGCATTTACATTTGGAAGGAAAAGGGAGGGGACAGAGTGCATTCTGCCTTTTTCACTTCACTCATACCCACAGTTGGAGAGCTCCCTCTACTGCATCCACTCCCCTGAGTCATGCTCTGAGCTGCACCCTGATCATCCAACTATGGCCAGTCTAGCTGCAAGGGATTTTGTGTTCTCCTTGACATCCTTCAGAACTGCATTTTGGTTCATCCCAAACAAAAGAGAAAGCAGATCTGCCTGACCTGCTTCCTGTTTAGGAACAGGGAGCCTCACACCATGAGGAAGCCCTGCATCTGGCCCAGCACTCTGCTACTGCAGTTTGTCACGTCGCATTGTCCCTTCCAAGAACTGATCCCATTCCAGAATGAAAGTACTTTGGGGCTTTTGCCCCCACTAGCCTGACTGGAAAGTTTACCAGGATGAAGTGCTGAGTACTTAAATATTTCCCACTTATATTTATTCATGGCCAGTTTTAATCCCTTCCTTTATAAATCTAGTCCTTTTTGCTTAAATAGCTCTTCTTCCCTCTGTTTTTTATTTATTTCTTATCTGATGTTCTATGAAAAAATAGTTACCTTTCTGCAGTCCCCACAAACTTAAGTGCAAGCCTTCGGCTGCACAACTAAGTGAAAAAATTGTTTTAGTCTTTGCTTGTAAGCTAATTTCTTTCTTCCCTTCTGATTCCACTCATTCTCCACATCTGGAGTTTGAACTGATGGATCACAAGGTGAACAACACTGTGCAAGGAACCTGTTAGGATTGGTCCTGCCAATGCCTCTTGCAGTGGCATAAAAACTTCCCTTTTCCAAATGGAAATACATTGTGGGATGCGTCCAAGTAGTACAATCTGTCTGAAATCAACCTGAAATAGATTTCATTGAATCACCACCTGGGAGACCCCTGCACCAAAATTATTCCTGGTGCCCATGGTCCATTGCCAGCTGGAGAGGGTCCCTTCCCTCCTTGCACAACAAAACCCAGTTCCATTTTTCCTGACAGCTACTCCAAGCTGCCCGCCTCAGGAAAGCAGCTTTTGGCCTTTGTGTCATTTTGCAGAGGTAGAGTGACAGCACTTCCCTACCGAGGGCCCTCCAAGGACACCACCAGTCCTGCTTCTCTCAGAGGCTTGATTACCCTTAGCACAGTGTTTCATACCAGCTGCCTTCTGACTTGGTAGGGGTATGTAGATCTCAAGGGGCCTCAGAGAAAATCACCCCTGGCTCAGCTGCAGGCTCCCCAAAACATCCCAAGGCAGCCTCTGGCTTCCTGCCTACCCCTTTCAAAAGGGGTTATAACCCTTGGCTGGGCTCCATAGCCCAAGTGTGTATAAGTGGGGGAACAAGATTCCTCCATTTACGATTGAATTTCAGCACAACATTGCCGGGATGCAGCAATGAGGCAGTGTTGGGGCCAAGGCGATGGGAACCAGAGCCAGGCCGGAGCCACCAGGGCATCATGGCCAGGAGGGAACTTTGCCAGTGGCGCCGCCATTGTGCCTCTCACAAACACAAACAGCTTTCCAGGGCGTTCTGTTCGCCCTCACAAAAGACGGAGACGCCCCGGGTTTATTTCCCATGGTGTGCATCAGTCAGCTCGGCAGGGTAGGTCATCCACTGGGCGCTTTGCTGAGGGAGAATGAAGGCATGAGGCCACGGCTCAGGCAGGGTGAGCAGGTGGGGAGTAGCTGCTCCTCCTCACTGTCCTCCTATTACCATAGTCCTTCTCCCCACAAAGGCTCATTTGTAAGGATGGCAAAGGCCCAGAGCAGAAAAGGGAGGAGGAGGTATAACCTACCTCAGCTGTTACAAGATCTCTTTTCTGTCGAGTTGCATTAAACTCATTTCTGGAAGAAAACAAAAAAGATCTTGTATTATCAAAGGTCCCTGGAGCAACCTGAATAAGCAAGTCCCCAGAGAGAAGTGTTTCTCTCCGATTACCATCACTTTATCAAAGAGGTCTTTCTTGGGTTAACATTTTAAAAGGTGATTTTTTTTGTCAATGTCTCATTTTACAGAATTGGGCGGCACTCCAATTTCTACTTGGACAGGGAGGTACCTGGAGCTTTGGGGAGACATAAATAGGCAAAACAGACTTACACAACAGGATACAAAATTGTAAATCAGCTTCTTATTTACTTCATGCTACATGTGAGTGGCTACAATTCCCTAGAGTGTTGCGTGAATATACTCTGATGGTATGTTTGATAGCAAGCAATGACTCTCCAGCTGGAGCCAACTTTAATTTGTGATTAAGTTTAGAAACAAGGGCATCAAGCTATAAAACACGCTTAGTTCCACCAATATTCCATGATGGCACATCATTTGACGTGCACATGTGTCCACTAGATATATTAGAAGTCGTAAGACATACAAAGCTTTATCCAACTGGATGCTTCCATTGAAATTGATGGCATAGATCCCATTTAATTCAATGGGATCAGGAACATTGCCTAGTTTGGGTTTTGTTTGGATTTCAGCTTCTATGTGAAAATTTGTATTGAAAATGTTTATTTTAAGGCTGTATAGCACTTACTTCTCTGTGCTTCAAATAGCAGCTAGGATTTTATCATGCAGTTAAAACTGTGGATGGATACTTGTTTAATGTATTTTTCCAGTCACGAAATCATGATCTCATGCTGTTTTCATTCCATTATTCCTCTAAGCTTTCTTGAGACCATGGAAGTATCATTTTTCATAAGGACCTCCATTTTTCTAACAGACGACCCATGCCCATTATGTAAATACTTGGAAAAGAGTTGTAAACATTCTGAAACTGTGTTCTACATCCAACCTACATGTAGATGACATTTTACATGTTGAGTTCAAGGCTATATTTTACTTTCTAACTTGCACTGCATTGCACTTGCTCATTCTTGTTCTGTTTGTAGGACTTGACAAATAAGGAATAAAAACTTACCTCAAAGTTCTTCTCAGAAGAGAAAGCTTGCAATAAGATCCTGTAGATTAAAAAATCATGAAGTTAAACATTTTTTTCTACAGCCTCACTCTGCCCTTGGCAAGCAATGTCAAGTTTAAAAGAACATTACTGAATTTTGAGGTTTAACAATCCTGAGTTTTCCAGGGCACCTTTGCACAAACTCTGTTTCCAAGGAATGTAGCACTACTTGCTCTCCTTCCTAAGAATTTGAGTCTCTCACAGACTCTTTACCTGCAGGTTTTCATGGTTGTAGTTCTGGTACATGCTACCATGACGAAGTGAAAAGAGTTCATAGTTCTTCAGAGGCTCATAACAAAAAAATAGAACAGGTAGACAGGTAAAATAGAATCTGAGCTTTCCAGAATCAAACTTCCAGGATTTGAATAATTTTCTGACTGTGGCTTTTAAGACTCAATTGTAAATAATTTTAAATGAGTCCATGCTTAAAACAAACAAACAAACAAAACTAAACAAGATCACAAGACAATTTTTCATATTACATTAGAAATCTTTATAATTGTTGCGAGGAAATGATCTATAAGATCCAGCTGCATTACATATAAAATAAGGTAATTTCTATAACTAGGAGAGCAATTACTTACCCTAGCAGTCTAAAAATGTTTAAACAAACTGCAAGTGCAGTGTTCAAACAAAATCATATCTCATTGAAAATCATTAAATGCTTACTCATCTGACCATAACAGCAAGAAAGGCAAGAAAGATTTTATTCATAAATAATTATTTTGTAACAAATTCAGACATAAAAAACGAATATTTAAAAGAAGTTGTATTTTAGTTTCTACACCTGTGAGAGAGAATGGTGATATATACTTGTTTAAATTGCATTTACAAATTCCAGCAAGGTCAAAAAATATAATGGTAGAAAAAGAAGTAGCTGTAATACTAAAATATTTAGGAAAAACTTTTGAAAACTTAGTATTACTACAAAAAATGGAATCAAATTCTTACCTTGCAAAGAGAACAGCAGTGAATGCAGCAAGAATATACTCCATGGTATCATTAAACTGAGCTTTCCTACAATGTTCATTTCAGTATAAGTTAGGAAAAGGGAATTTATCCAAATTAATGGGTTTGATTATATGGCATCTTACAACTATGTATTTCTACAGTGTGTTTAAATCCTTTAGACGTTAGATAATTGGACTCATTATTTAAAATAATGCAATGCAGAAAAGGAAAAGAGCAGGAGACATGAAGCTTGGTAGCCACATACAGCTTCAGGAGCTTTGCGAGCGTTGCGTACAACTTCCTGGCTGCGTGTCTCTCATTAGCAATGCATGGTAGCTCCTCAGCACAGCCTGTATTAGTTACACTTCCACCAGACCTGCGAGCATTACTCCCCTGTTGAATTGAATCGGCCCTTTATAACATAGCAGACAATGACAGAAATGTTGCCATGTCATGGTGGTTTGAGAGATCCTTCAGTCATCACACACCTTTGTGTGCTTTGGGGCTTGAGCTGAGTGCTGTTCTCTACTCCTTAGTACAGCAAAATGTTTTTGCAAGACCCTGAAATAATACCACTGTATAAATTATAACCAGATGGTTTTAGAGATTAACATGTTAATGTTCTTTCTCTGTCCTAAAAGGGGATAGATGAACGTCTATTAAATAATACATCTAGATTTTAAGAATATTCTGGATGCATTTCTGGGTACAGTTTGCTTACAGCACAAAAGAAGGCTTCTCAGGGGATTATATTTTGGTTTTAATAAATCATGTTATAAAAACTTCGTATCAGGAAAAAGGAGAAAGAAGTCAACAGGACCAGAGGGTTTCATTTCTAATTTTCATTAAAATTTTAAATGATCATGTTTTAAAATAAAAGACTCTTACCTGCTTCACCATAATGTAAACAGAATCATGAAAAACCACAGCTTTAAAGACACATATAATGCTACTTGAAATTGCTGCTACTCATTTTATTTTGCAAAGCCTATCTTTTGCCTAATCCTCCATTCTTCCTAGGAGGTGCTTTGTAAGACCCTCTGAGCATGCTACAGAAGGTGGGTTTGGACCCAAATAAAATTTAGAAGTTGATGGCCTCTCTCGGGTAACAAGTTCTCCCATGCTTTCTTCTAGCCCTTTCTCTTTCCTGCTCCCCAGATGGACAAGAGAAAGCAAATGAAAACTCAGCTTCTTCAAGCACAGACAAGCACAAAACCCTGTGTCCACACAGAAGCCAACTACTGGCAAAGGCTTGGGATCATTGATGGCACAAGGGTACTTATTGAAAACTCATACATAGCACTACACTCTTTGGGAAGTATTTCTTAGGGACTATTTTTATTACTGTTGGATCAGGGAAGCTGACATTCCCATAATTGCATTTCAAGATGTTTTTATGCTTTGTTTTTACTTCTGACTAGTTACGGGCTGGTTCCATGGACTGGCTGCATCTCTCAGCTCAGTTGCACCTGCTGCATGTGGTCCAAAACCACTCCACACCACAAACAGAAGCAAAAGAAGTGAATTCCTAGGCCATAGGGACACATTGATATAGTCACTCACAGACTTTTAACTCTTATGTGAGAACTTATAGGAAATAGACTTTCACCATCTCATAAACTTACTCTCAAGGCTGCTCTCAAGATGAGATGAAACCAAGCATTACATCTTCCAAATTCCATCACCAGTCTCTGTATAATCTTACTGTCAAGCTAAGTCTGGTTTAGAAACTGTTCCGAGCTGCTCTGAGAAATCTGACTTGGGATTCCTTCTTTTCTCAAGACTGTATTTCTCACCATGCTTCATATGCAGTTTCACAACTAAATTAATGTAGTATTAATAGAAATAAACTCTTTTGGTTTAACAGGAGAAAAAAAAGCTATCCAAAACAGCTTTTTTGTGAGTTTGGTTTGGTTTGGGGGCTTTTTTAAACAATTTTTCTAGAGCAAAGTTGGTATATGTAGTATTTCACAGTTGTTTAACTTCCAATATTTAAAAATAGGCCAAGCCTTATGAGCTGCAAAGGAACTTTGTAAGAGTTAAAGCAATCATAAAGGCTTCATAAAGTTTAGACATCTCTGCCAAAGGCAAGGTAAGAAACAGCGAAGTCCCAAGCACATTAAGCATTTCAGCTAAGGAAAAAGAATTATTCAGCCAAGTACTCTGAACTGTAACTCAGAGGACTATATTAAGAGATTTAAAAAATTAAATCAAATTATATCAAGGCAACAACACACATTATCTATGCAAGTATTAGAATACTCCTAGACTGGCACTTCTGAAACAGAAAAAACTGCACTAGAAAAGAATTGCTTTTGTAAGAAAACAAGCACAATACAGAACACACTCGTCCACGCTTTAAAATGCCAGTGTTACATTTTTAAGTTACAGTTTTTTCTTCAAAAATAAAATTTAAACATTTCAATGTTAATATATTTGTATATTGCAGTCAAAATTAATTTTCTCCAAATTTTCCAACATAACATCAGGGAGGACTTAAATTTATATACAGGTTACAATGTTTCTCAGGTTTATAAACAATGGATAAGGAAATAACTGCCTCCCATGCCATGGGCACAAGCTTGCCCTGGTTTGGAACCAGGCCCACTGCCATCGCTAACAAAACATGGTATTTTCAATAAAGAATTCAAGTGAGGCCACATTTTGTTGAGCACAGATGATCTTCCTAAGGATTAGCGTTGGTGAAACTAATGAAAGAGCTGGACAATAGGAGGTTAGGGCCATTTCCTCTTTTCTGAGAACCATCTCCACAGCTGCTCAGAACCTTCCTAATGGTTTGAAGATCAAACTCTTACTACTTCTCTGTTGATCTGTGTGTCTTTGGCCAGAGTGTATGCTCAATGGTAAGTGCTTGAGTACCATCCCTGCAGAATGAGGACATGAGGAAAGGAGACATTTTTACAAACACCTTCAAACTTTACTCACAGCGGTTACAGTTCCCCAATGAAGTTAAGCCCTCTAGTGGATGATCAGTAAGCAGCTTCTCAGAATATAAACCTTCAGCCATCCAGGCAGACAGCAGCCCAATTCTACAAACATTTCTCATTTAGAAAGCAAGCATGTGGGAATGACATCACTCTATAGGATTAATGGGGCATTTTTATAGGATCAGAGTGCGTTTTTATTATTTTAAGTCTTCTGGTTGAAGAAATGACATGCAGATATCATCTCTGAATATATTAGTAGCAATGCAAGTTTTATTTTCAGCCTTTCCACAAAAGAACAGCAAAACAATAATCCCCAATTGTTACAAGCTGTTCTGTGAGCAGAAAAACAGGTCCATCAGGCTTCCTCATAACTGTGAAATCCACCCCTAAGGTTACTGGCATCAGGTATTGCATCTGCCCCTGCCTCATTAAGTTCCACACCACTCCAATTTTGCATCATCTCTTTTCCCCCCATCCCAGTCATCTCACAGCTAGGCAAGAATCAGTTTTGGACAAGCCACAGCATAGGGTATGTATCTGCCAACTGGCAGGCAATGAGTGAGCCATTGCTTTTCAGTCACACAAGCCAAACAACTAAAAGACTTTGTTTTCCCTCAGCTGAAATTAATTATCATCAAGACCCAAGTTTTCACAAAACTCACAGGAATTCAAGCAATCAAACTCAAAGTTAGCTCTGCATAGCATCTTTTCCTTGGAAAACCAAGAGGCTGAGCATTGCAGTTTTCAGCAGCCCAAGAGCTTAGAGTGCAGGAAAGGGGGACTGAGAATAGCAGACCATGCATCCTGCCAAAGATAGCAGGAGTCTGGGATGGAGTGTCCCATTTGCTTAGTGTAAAACCAAAAAAATCCTGGTATGTAAATTGGTGATAGAACATAGAACAGTCCCCTTTGCTTCAATAGGAGCATGAGAGGTTTGAATACAAGCATTCCTCTTCTATCCAAATCATGGAATGCAGTTATTTTGTGGCAGAAAGTGACAGCTAAAATAGGGAGATGGATGCAGAATTCCTTTTTTAGAAGGAATTTGTTTGCTATATGTTTAACTCTTGAATAACTGTGAGTATACCTTTACTACTTTTCTACTGAAAAAGCAGCGGCATCATGACAAATGCTTAACATTAAAAAAAACAGCTGTAAGCACCTGTTCTATTAAACTAGAGCAAAAGGGTGAAATTTTACAAGTCATTCCAATTCCCTAACTCACAAGGTAAGCTGGTTTGTGTTGACTGAGTACACTGAAAAAAATCTCCCATTAAGCAAATGAGAATACCATGCTAAGAGAAAGCCCAACAAAAATCTCAAGTACCAAGGTGCTCCTCTGATAATTCCAGTACTGGCATACAAGCCTGTGACATTAAAATACCAGGCTTGGAAAGCAATACAGCAGTATTGAGTAGCTGGGCTCTCAGTGTCTTAGTCTCCAGTGTTTCTTCCAGTTCCACTCCAAACTGGCTTACTAACACAGGAAACAGCTCAGGGCTGTGCTCACACTGGTTGGGTCAGCTTGTATCCGAGGCCTCACACTATTACTTGCAACTCTTCCTAAGGACAGAATGAGTCTTTTCAACAGACTCCTGTTGGCCCATCTCACACTTACTCAGGATATACATTTTGTCCTTGGGTCAATGGATAGGAACTGAAACTTCTCCAACATTTAATACCCACATTCTCTAGCTAAATTTTTGAAAATTACTTTTCAACTCACTTTTTCCACCCTTTCTTCCTCCAAGGCTTTCAAATTGCCTTGCAGGTCGTAACATAAGCAGTTACTCCTCTGTGCTTGTACTGCGCAAACATGTGGTCGAAGGATTAATTACTCAGACCTAATCTTAAAACATAAAATCCTTGATTTTTTTACAAAATACTATTTTTAAGTGAGTATTTCAAGTTTCCTACATTTAGACACACCAGTCCAGGACTCAGTCTCTGCATTATCTGGTAATGCCAGAGTTCAACACACCCCCTCCCCTGCCCCCATAATTACTTTGGTTTTCACAGTGTCGACTACCAGAAAGGTTAGGATGCAAATCTTCCACAAACCACTGTGTTGTTGCATGTACCCGCAAAATCCACCATGTGAGCTTTCTTTATGTTTGGATTCATCACACACATTCATCAACAGAAGAAAGCTCTTCTTTATTCTTAAGACCCTAACTGCCCAGAATTACTATGAAAAGATAAAAAAGAACTGCCATCAGCCCTCTGATTTCATTTGATACAAATCCCTTTGTGTATCAATCTCAACACACAGTGAAAAAAAATCTATCTATCCACCCAAGAAAAGGCAATTTAGAAACACGAAAATTATCAAATTCTTTTTGTTTATTGACTGTCACATGATTTAGAGACCAATTTTAACGGTAAGACTTCTGGTAGCGTGCACGAGCACCAGGTCCTCCAAATTTCTTGGATTCGCAACGGCGAGGATCTGCAACAAGCAGAGTCCTATCATACTGGATTAGAATGTCCTTGATCTCTTTCTTGGAAGCTTCATCAACATCTGTTTAAAAAAAAAAAATCTTTAGTGTAAGCAGTTGCACATGGAACCATATTAATACCTTTTGCAATAGAACAACCAAAAGCCACACACTGCCACTTCAAGCTAATACAACAATCAAAGTTACTTACATTTTTGATAGTAAGCCACCAAAGCTTTGGAAATAGCTTGACGGATAGCTATTAAAAAAAGATGAAAGATCAGTAAGGATTGCAAATCTATTCAAAATTTAAACACAAAGTGTCAATTATCTGAGAAATGTGCTATTTTGTTCACTGCCAAATTGTCCTTTCTCTCCTTAATATCCCCTCCCACATACTCCACGTGACCTTTGGCAAATCTTAAGGAATCTGTGCCAAGAGGCCACCCACGACTCATTTGTCGATTTGACAACTGCCAGCTAACCAAGACATTGCACAAGAGCTGTCTGATCACCTTCTCTCCCGAGTTACTAACGCAGTAGTATCATTGCCTATCTACAAGCAGTCAACTTTCAAAATCCTTAGACAACAGTTCTCTGAAATGCCTATACTTTTCAACAAAGATAAAATTGATTGTGTGTTGAAAGACTAAGGAGGCAAAAGGGTCAACAGGATAGTCTGCTTGCTGGAACAGAAAAACTAGCACAGTAACCCACAGTAACCAGAACTCACACCACGAGAATGGGAATAACTGTCAGGATGTTGTCACACTTATCTGTCAAAACATTAACATCAGGATTTTGATGAAAATATGAATGTTCTGAAAAACACATGCTACCAAGTTTGAGCCTGAAATTTGCCTCTGCTTTTTATGCAGCATCAGCTCCACTTCATGAACTACAATCAAATTAGGAGCAGAACAAATCTATCTTTTGTCAAGATGAACTCTTATCAACAGCTAATGCAAATATATTCCCAGCCTTCTCTGCAAGGGGAAAACTGCCCAGCTTTGTTCATCACCTGAAAGATGCTTCTGAACAAGATGGAACTATACAACTAAGGATACAATTTCTAATGCTAAACCCCTCCCAAAATCCTCTCACACTGCACAATGTAAAGGTAGTTCCCAAGCATTTCCTCAAAACTTCATCATTTTGCTTCATTCGGCTTACTCTGTTACAGCTTTGCACATAAAAGGTAATTAATAAGCCCTTATGAAAAACTACATTTGCACAGTGGAGAAAGAAACAGAACAGAGTTTGGCAAGTCACTATCCCAAACACAAGCCTCTTAAACACATGGCTGCATTGGGTCTGGCGGAGGTATTTTCCCGTGACAGCTCTCACTTGGTCTGTGTTCTGGCTACAGCCGAGCAGTGCTTGCACAGCACCAAGGCTGTGCCTACAACATTTCCCCGTCACCATTAGGCTGGCAGCAGTCAAGATCTTGGGAGGAAACATAGCCAGGACAGCTGATATTCAAACTGACCAGAGGATATTCCATATCAGAGGATGTCTGCTCAGCAGTAAAAGCAAAGGAAGAGCACCTGCTACAGGTATTGAGGTCCCACTTCCTGGGAAGTGGCTGAACATTGCCTGCTGACAGAAGCCTTTTGTTTTCCTTTGCTTCAGCACAGCCTTTGCTTTTGCTTTAATAATCTGCCATCCTGACCCACGAATTTTTCCATCTTAGTTTCTCCTCCTCCCCATCATGATAAGGAGAGAAGTGACACAGCAGCTTGGTGGGCACCTGGCATCCAGCCAGCATCAACTCACTAGAGTGGCTTTGCCCATTCCAACCCACACCAAGAACCATACCATAGATTTGTGCTACGTGGCCACCACCCTTCACACGGACTCTGATGTCAACACCAGCAAACCGTTCCTTCCCCAGGAGGAGGACAGGTTCAAGCAGCTGGGAAACAAAACACAAAGAAAATTCATTTGTAATGAGGATTAGAGCTTGTAATAACTTACCAAATACTCTGAAAAATAAGAGCCTTGATTTTAAAAGCACACACCAAGGTCAAGTACACCGCTTGCAGAGTTCTTTAACATTTACTAGCGCTGTCGTAGCATACATTTACTGAAGTCTTTGGTTTATTTCAGTTTCAAATATCTTAACAGCAAAACACATGCACATGGGAATTAATAGCAAGGGAACAGTTTAACTAGAATGCCGTAACTACATGTAAAAAGTAAGTTCATTGAAACTGAAGACCTGAAATAATTTATAGGTAGTTTTCTCCACTTTATAGTTATCTAGACAGTTTTAGATTCTCTCAGCATTTTCCAGCAGCTATTGTATAAAGTTCTAAACAACCTTTTTAAAATTAGGGCTCCAATGAGGGCACCTATTTCAGCTTATAAGGTGTATAGGAAATGCAGAAAATACTTCACATTAAGTGAAACCTGTTAAACAAAACACCCCATCACAGAAGTGCACTTTACTTAATTTTCATAACAGCATCTGTATTTTAGGTAATCAGTTAACAACCAAAAATTTGGTACTTTCAATAAGACAAGCAACTCGTCTCCAGTATCAAGCAATTACATGTATAAAGGGGAAGCAGGGTGGACGCTGGGTGGATGCTTACTTTATACTGCAGAGTTCTGGGCTCAATCATTTCCAGAGGTCTTCCATTAACTTTAATGAGGCCATTCCCTCTCTTGCAGTGGGCAACAGCCGTTGCAGTTTTCTAAAAAGCCAAATGTGTATTAACACAGCATTCCATTTTTGCATAAGCAGCAGGAACTTCCATTTCATTTTAACCATCTAGCAATCTTAGTCTTATGCCCGAAACTAACATTTTGCACTAAACAAAACAGCACTTCTCCTTACACCTTCACAGTATTAAGGCAACATCTTAATAAAAGTTTCAGCGTTTGATTTACAGTTACAAGATCTAGTTGTACACGACGGAAAAGACCCCTCCATTCTACAACACCTTTTTACGGCTCGTTTCGTCGCAAAAGATTGGTACCGTGAGTTACTCGAGACTCTGCATTCCAGCAGTGAGAACTTTACCTTCCTTCCACCACCTCACAACGTGGCCCTCGAATACCAG
>NW_008240037.1:3572750-3573009 GCF_000691975.1 Corvus brachyrhynchos
GAGACATCCCGAGCGCGAACGGCCCAAAGGAGCGGCCCAGCCCGGGAGCGAGGAGCAGACGGTGCAAGCCACCATGCCCACGCCTCACCTTTCGTCCGAAGACCTGGACGCTCTGCAGGGGGCCCTTGGCCGGCATGGCTGTTCCTGCAAGAGAGAGGGAGCGTTATCAGCGCGGGCGGCCGGGGGCGCGGGCGGGCGCGGCCGGAGCGCCCCAACACTCACCTGCCCTCGGCGGCGGCTCCGCGGAAAGGCCGAACGG
>NW_008240037.1:3573254-3589089 GCF_000691975.1 Corvus brachyrhynchos
AGGGATGGGGAGCGGGGACGCGGCTGCGGGAAGGGCTCCCGGGAGGGATGGGGAGCGTGTGCAGCCTGCGAGAGGCTTTGTCCGCTGCTGACACCGCAGTGCACTTCGGTGGGTGCCGGTCACAAAGCAGAACCTAGATGGGCTTCTGCTTTAAAGAGAACATAATGATGCCATGCCTGAAAGGCTTACAGTCACTCTTTGAACCTCCTCGAGACGCAACAATCCAAATTACATAGCTTTTATAATTTTAAAGTTTGGTTAGCTGGAGAAGATGATGCATTAAACCCTGTCTTCTAGGACTGTACGCTCTACACTGTACACTGAGACATATTCAGGCAATGCTTTATACCCATTTAAATACTCAGTGATTGTTATATTTAAGATCGACTCAGTTCTCTTTAGATTTAGTGCATTCAGGGAACCCCACCAAATTTAGCTTCTGTCTGCGTTTTTTTCTTGTTCAATACCTGTCATAAAATACGGAATTTAAATCACTTTCAGACTGAAAATATTTTACTTCCAATGCTGTAGTATTTAGTATGCAAAATTTTCCAGGACAAAAGGAGAATCTCTTGATGAAGTGAGGTCACGCTTCTTAGATATTTTAAATGATACGGATTTAAATTACTATGATGAATTAGAAAGTTGACTGCTCAAATGCAACAATCAGTTCCTTTGTCTTTGGACAGGATTTTAAATAGTGAACATTAGTCATCAGTCATGTGAGGATTTAAACAAGCACTTAGCTTTATGCAATTTGAGTGATTAGTTCTGTTCAAGTGAATAGGACTGTGCAGAATGTGTAAGATTTGGCACATCTCAAACCCTCGATTGTACAAAGCTTTAACATGTGACCTGAAAAGTGATTTATTTTTTTAAGGCTGTTTCTTAAGGAACAGTGTTCATGCAGTCACACATGTCTATCATCCAGTGTTTCTCTGTCATGGAAGGGGAATGGTCACCCTCTTGTTAGCCATTTTCAGTTAGTTTTTGTAGATGAGTGGAAATCTCAGAACCAATTTAGGTTTTACATATTTTGTGAAAATAGGTGGCTCTGCACAGCAGAGATCTTTAACTTGCACAGTGAAAGCAGCTGCAGGAGCTGAAATATTAAGACATTATAAAACCTTTATTTAGGTGAGAAAGAGAAAAGATAATACCTAATTAACCCAGTTAGACAAAAGGGTTCAGCTAAGACTTACGATCAACTCAAAGGTGAGCCATTAGTAATTCAGTTTTGTTGGGTGCCCAGGGAACTTTTAAAGAAGAAGAAAGCAAATCTAAATCTATTCCCTATGTGGGTATTATCTGAGGTCTGCTACTGAAGACCTGTGTTTTAATATGAAGTATACCATTAAATAGGTATTTTTCAAATGTTTAAAACTTATATTTTGGGAGCATGCTTTCTTAGGTCTTTAAAATTCATCCTCATTTGGGTGTTCATCTGCTGCATGCTCTTCCTGGAACTGAAAGCAATCATCCTAGAGGAGCCTGTGTGAAAACCAGGGATATGCCTATGTACATGTATCTGTCTGCCTTCTAGTAGCAAAAGAAGACAGTAACCAACATATGTGATCAGTTCGCCTGGAAGATAAGGTTAAAGGCTTTGTGCTGCTTGTTCCCTTTGCTTTCTAGCATAAAAACAGGAATAAGAGCTAAGAGGTTGTAGGCTGTAGCATTGTAAGAGTTAATTGGAGCATGAATATCACCATATACAAAACAAGCAAAAAAAAAATGATAGCAGAATGGAAAAGAAACCCCTCAGGTAAGATACTATACTTTTACAAAAAGTCCCAGCACTAACAATATCCCTATTTAGTTTTACTGAGCTCAGAGTACTCTAAAATGGTAATGTGTCTCAGATTTCAAAAGGAATACATGGTATGGATCTCCAAGCACCACCTACAAAGTCTTGTGTTCACTTCCTTTTTATTTGTGAAATAATTGCACCTGTGGAATGTAAGGCATTTGTTTGGTGGCCTTCTTTTTTTTGTTAACCTGACTTCTCACCAGTGTGAGGACTTACATAGGGAATAATCAGACCCAGAGAAATTAAGGTGTGTTTGCTGGTAAATCACTCTTAGTAGAAAGAGCATCTCATTAAAAAGCAGGCAGGTTTGTACTTACCTAGATAGGACATTTTATTATTTCCTAATAGAAGGAAAACTATTTGGATTTTACTCAAATGTAAGTCCTTGATTTCGCAGTCATTCTGCATTCTACTAACAGATGATGTGTTGTGTATCTTCGTAGCAACAAAATTCTTACAACTACTAAGTCTTTCACATGAGCATTTAGTGAGGCTCTAGGGGATTGAGAGTCTCACTGCCTGACCTCCTCTGCTGGAGCTGCTTTGACCTCTTTGCAGGCTGTGATGTAAGGTGCTGCTGTGACCTACTCATGTCCCACGGACCAGCCACATGCGGTGCTGCTCTCTCAGTTTTCTGGAAACAGTGAGGGTATGGCAGCAGGATGTAACACTGTTAAGGAATGTTTCCGACAACGTCTCCAGTTGTTGCTTCACTTTGTGACAGGAGCACAAACCTTGTGTACATAACAGGGCTCCAGAGGGAGGAGGGCTGGAAGGGAATGGCAGGAGGTGGACAAAGGTGAGCTAAGCAGTCAGTGAGTTGGGCTCAGGAGAGCAGCATTGAATCTATTTGTTTGGAAATTTGACGGTGCAGAGCATATGGAAAACTGCAGTACAAAACCTGTGTGTCAGTCCACTGCCCTCCAAGACTGTCAGGCTGATGTAGTGCAACCCATGAACTTTAAATTTATACTTATTTGTTACTTGAATGCTCACAATTTATTCAGCAACACAGGAGTCAAATATATTGAAGATTTTTGTGACTTACGTGCTTGTGTGGGTTTTTTTTATTTCTGGGATTTTATGTAAAAAATATGTTTTTATGTAAAACAGTAAGTGACTGGACTTCCATGTGAAATCATGATGTTGGTTCTCCACTTGGATCTTGTCATCTTTGAAATCAAATTCACTTGTAAGTTCAGAAGGTAAACGTTCAAAGAGGACGGCATTTTAGCTTCCACTTAGCACAGAATTATGTAGCTGCCAAGAGGGTAAGGCAACAAAGAGTCAAGGTCAGCATATTAACAAGGCCAGCGGTAATGTGACTCTAAATTTCCTCCTGTTTAAAAAGGAGAGAAAATGCTCTCAGTGGATAAATAATTGGACAAATAGTGAGATTATCTTCCTTATGTCTTGTCTGAAACATAATAGAAAGGTAAGAGCTATGGCAAAATACAGTCAGTTACTTCTACATATATTGTCATAGGAAATAAAATTATTGTGAAAGGAAAGGAGCATTTAGGGGAAATACAAAGAAACATTCTTCTACACAGTCCATAATCACATTTAAAAAGATCCGCGCCTTCTACCAGAATGTCCTGATTTGCAATTGATTGTACTTTGTAGGATTTTGTGTGGTTTTTTAGCAGAGTGGATAATTTTAACCAGGGAACAGATATCTTCAGATTTCATGCATGATAAAGCAAATTCTCTGAAGTTTTTACTTCAGACACCAAGATCATCTCTTCAGAAGGCAATGTTGGTCTTGCACCATTTTGTATCTTTTGAAAATTAGTGGATACCTTTGCTAGGAGGTATGAAGTATTTCAGGAAAGAAGATACATCCTTTTTAAATGGCAGCTCTTATAATCTGAAAGGTCTGGGATACCAGAATATAGTTCTCATATTACATTTTGCAACTGATGCATGTTTGCTGATAACGTGTAATTAGCTAATGGATCCCATTATTTCTGAGGTTTGCTTTTCACAGATCACATTCATCCAGGCAGCAGCTGAAGAGTTTTCTAAACTCAATTAGTGCAAGAATGCTGTGGCCAATGGAAAAATGTTTGATGCATGCCAGAAAACAAATCTTCCCAGCCCTTGAAAATATGTTCTGAAAACAAATATGGATCACACAAGATTTTCATAGCAATAAATTTTTTTTTCCTAAAAATATATTTAAAATCTAAAGCAAAATTTTTGGATTAATTATCCTTCTCAAATGAAACTCTGTAGCATAAGCTCTGGAACATAAGGATATGGGTTATCCTGATTGGTGTGAATACTGACTCCCATTTGCAGGTTAAAAATGTTAATGTCGCATTGAGATTGAAAACACAAGCCAATTTGTAATGTAGAAATTGACACAGTAACAGGCTCATTCACACTGGAATTCAATGCATGTAAATAATTAGCAATACAGTCATTTACTTAGGACCAGGCTTAGCATTGCTACTTGGGAAAAATCACAATTAACTATTGTCTTGACTTTCATTTTGAATGAATAGCTTAGCTCTTTCAGTACAATAAACAAAAGAAATACAAAGCCCATCTTGTATCTGAACATATAGACAAAGATTAAGGCTCATTGTTTCAGCTCTGTTACCTGGCTTGTTGCTGAAATCTGAAAAAAGTTGTGACAAATTTGCATCCTAGTTACAATGGCTGGAAGTTTGTATTATCAGTTAACATACTAACTTTCCAGATGGAAAGTTATGGCTCATTTTAGAATCTGTCACTATATGAAAGGCTAAAATTTCATGATCTAGGATTTAAACTTAGAATATATAGTTGATCTCTCTTGCAGCATACACGGCTTTAGTGAAATCTATTGACAGCAAATTAGAATTACTTAAAACTCTACTCCTCTGCATTCACAGAAGCTGCTTTTAAGTATGTGTGCGTGAGCTCACACACTCACACTTTTGTATGTCAACAGGAATCAAAGCTGTAAGAAGCCGACCTGGCAACAACCCAGTACCCCCAAGCTACACAAATAAGCAAAGAAGTAAATAGAATCACGTACATGAAACAATTTATTTTTTTAGAACAGAACGGCATCTCCAAGTTTCCTGCTGTATTTTGCTGCCCCTGGAGGCTGCTTCTCAGTTTAGTTCCCATTTTTAGAAACTAAACACAGCAGGGTCCAGTGGGATCCAGCTGCCCTCTCTCAACTCTTCTGCAGAAAGAGAAATCCTGGGTCTTAGCTTCTGCAGGACTATTGGGATCCTTTCTACTTTCTTATATTAAAGAAATATGGGGAAAAGTGACAGCAGAAATAGACACCTATTTCACACTTAAAATATGGGGGGTTTGCTCCATTTGGCTTAGTTATGTTCAGATTGCAAATACAGTACTGCACTCCATCATCTGTAGGTCTACACTTCTCTTTAAATCCCACTTTCGACATAACACATACAGACAGCTACTGACTTCTAGTAGATAAAAAGGTGCAATTATTGTTATTAACTGCAGAAAAAGACTTAAATATGCACACACTTACTTTGCTGAAACATCAATCGTGGTTTAGAGCAGAAAGACATAGGCTTCTGTGAAGTTATATTAATATCTACTGAGGTAATTTCTATTTCTGATTTTGAATGTTTGTTGTTTCAAGTGAAACATTTTCCATTGCCTGTGGTAAGAGAGCAGATTAGGCAGAAGTATCAGAGCTCGTGAACTGTTGTGTACTTACTGACCTACCAGGGAACTGAGACATTTTCTCCAGAAACTGGAGCAGCTGAACTCTAAAGGAGAATGAACCCTTTTGGCAAGGCTTTGTAAGGTCTCCGGATGGAAAATCTTGTGTTTATGAAACAAAGAGAGCAAGCAGAAATGCAGTGACTGAACAGCGTGTAGAATTAAGGGAAAATAATAACACACTTTATTCACACACAGCTGAACACAGCTAAGTTATCTGGACACTGCATGCTGTCAGGAATCATGGAATTGTCAAACACAGCAGAGTACCTGTCTGGTGTAGGATTTACAAAGTGGTTGTTACCTATTACCAGCTGTAGCTCTTGAACTGAAACAGTTGTCAATGCCTTGTTAGATGTTAATAGTTGATGCATTTTAAAGTAATCTATCCACCCTCACCTAGCCCTTTGTTCAGGGACTGCAGAGAAGTCGTAGAGTCTGGTATCTCCAAATGACTCTTCCGTAGTTCTTTCCTCCACTGTTCCCAAGAGAATCTAGCCCATAATATCTACACACTAGGAGATCTGCACAGTTCACAGAAACACAAACACACACAATATTACAACACACGTATTAAAATGACATTTTTTACAAGATCAAAAACAGATAGAAAAAATGAAGGGCTGTGGGAAAGCTTTTACCAAATAAAAATGTCTTTGGAGGCTTGATCATATGTGGGCCTGTGAATAACACTCAGGAGACTATAAACTTTAGACAAACCAGATGGTTAGACAGCAAACCAGATGCTTTTATTTATGAAGACAAAGTTCACATTTTGTAAGGTACTGTGTTCTTCTAGAGTAGGTTTCACACACAAAGTAGAAGAATTATATATGTGTCCTATGATGCTGGACTGAAACATTCATGCAAAAAGAGTCTCATACAGTAGTCCATTGTTCTTTCAGGACCCAAAGGAATGGCCTGAAGTTGTGTCAGGGGAGGTTTAGGTTGGGTATAAGAAGAAGGTTTTTCACCCAGAGGGTGGTTGGGCCCTGGAACAGGCTTCCCAGGGAAGTGGCTGGCTCACTATCCCTGGAGGTATTTAGAAGAGGTGTAGATGTGGTACTTGGAAATGGTTTAGTGTTGGATTTGCCAGTATTGGGTTTATAGTTAGATTCAATGATCTTAAAGGTCCTTTCTGACATAGACGATTTTGTGATTTTTATGATTGGTGCCTCTAGTTTTACACATGAAAGACACAGTTGATGAAAGCTTACAAAGTCTTGTCAAATAAAGGAGTTTGGAGAGTAATGTAAGTATAGAAATACAAACTCTGGTGATTTTATACCACACAAAAATCAGGTGCTTAGATTGGAAATGAATGCCAGATTTCAAAAATGTTTCAAATGTATATGCGATTTAGATGCTAAATCTCCAAGGAATACAAAACGTCTGCCTTTAGGTAACTTAGGAGCCTGAGATCTGTTTGCAGAATGACATAGATTCATAGTTTATATCTAACTGAAAGTTAATTAGATTAAGCTTTTTGAAGTACCTCTACCTTTTGTAACTAGGACTTCTGTTCATTATCACTGGAAGTCTTTGAAAAATTTCTTTTCCATCTAGCATGCTGTCTGTATCAAGGGGAGTAAACCCTTCTGTTCTACCAATTCCATTATTTTGAGGGGTTTGAAAGAAAACAGGTCGAGTATCTCACAGACATACCAGGGTTGTTCTTGGGACAAGTACATCTGAGTATTAAGGGTTTAAAGAATGTGTTCCATTGGATTTAAAGATGCTCTGAACTGTTATACAAGCACTTTTCCTTTTTTTTTTTTTTTTAAGATTGGGGTTAAAAGCTCTTTAAGTCTGTTTATGATGCATTCTGAACTCAGTTTCTAGTTGTTTATTTTAAGAGTTAAAGTGTTTTGAAAAAAGGTCTCATATAATCTCTACTATGTAATTCCATTCCATGGTCAGCAGCATTTTAGATAGGTAAGCCACAAACACAATTTTTCACAATATTCCATCATCCTAAAATCTGTTTAATTGTGATTATATATTTTTGCCTCTTCATATGGAGCTGATACAAATGCTTTTTTATCCATAGACAGCATCCCGTTTCAGATCTGTTGATGTTCAGTTTGAAAGGTGTTTATACCTTTTCGCTAAAATCATAGAAAACTTGACATTTTTTGTATTGTATTAATTTTTAAAATGTCATTCATACAGTTCATATGTAACAGAAATAATATTAATAATGCTTTAATAAAATACTAAAATGTGATACAGTGATTTATCATTTTGAACATAATATTGTGCAGTTAGTTGTATGTCATGATCTTGACAGATATTTGCCTTTCAACAGCACAAAAAGTCAAACCATCATTTGTGCAAAAAGAGAGACCATCTCTGTGTGATCTCAGGATGTGCATGCATGAATTTCCTCTATGCAGTGATCAAATCCTCTGAGTACAAAGACTTAAACAAACTAGCCTATAGTTGTGACTGAATGTGCACAAGGAGTCCTTGCCTTCAGCATCAGGAGCTGCAGTTTTAATTTAACGATTTAATTCAGTGACTTTATTGATTGCTCACAATGAGGCCATTTGGAAACCATAGCGACAGAAATCTTGCTTTATATAGAGCACTGTCAGTGCAAACTGGCCTGCTTAGAGCTTGAAATGCACATTTTATCTAAATTCTCTATGTTCCTATTAATGTCTGCAAGTTTGGATTTCAAATTTGTTGGCATATATCCCTAAGTAGTGATATGACAACTGTTCGATAGGTAGCTCTGGTCCAAACAACATAACACTGCTCTAAAGAATGTATGCAGTTATTCTTTCCCAAACCTCCAAAAGAAACAACCACCTTATGGGATGTTCTAAAAATGAAAAATTAATCTCGAAATGCATTTTCTTTCAGCTATTCCTGCATTAACTCTCCAGAGAAAAGGCTGGGCAGAGGGTTTCCCTCGAGCTACACTGTAAGGACCAGTTGATGATTTCACGTGACTCTTGCATAACCATCTAGTGATCAGACCTCCAGTTGTTCTAATCTGATCTAGATTTGAAATCAGTTCACTTAAAGTGACCTTTGCAACATCTATCATCTGTTTGGAGTCCTGTAGAATACTTGTTATTGAAGGCTTCCTCAAACACAACTGAAAACCACAGTCAGTGATCTATGCAAGCTTTTTCCACTCCACGTCTTCCTTCCATCCCTTCCCTCCTTGCTAATTCTCTCCTTACCTTTTATCCCTTTGCCTCTCTTTGCTTTGTCAGAGGGTTGTGACAAGCCTAGAGCAGACTCAGTGCTGATCTAAATGCATGTGGGTGGCAGGAGATGGGGAGGGCGAAGCCAGCTAGCTTGTAGCCCAATGTAGCTGTGAGTGTCCTTGTGACATGGAAGGTGGGATCACACTGGGGTCGGCATTAAAGCCAGCTGCCATAGAGGTGAATGTTAATGTTCCCGTAGCTTTTCCATCACCACCAAGCAAGACCTGCACCTCAAACATAGTAGACAAGCTACAGTGAGGTGTGTTTGCACTAACTCAAATTTGTCACTACTTCTCTGTACTAAAGAACACCTAGAAATCAGCTGATTTATATTACTGTCATGGATTCAAAAATAATGCTTGAAAAAATATTGCAATAAACTTTGATGTGGATCCCAAAAGCAACACTTTTTAGTCTGACTTTGCCAGGGAGCAGGCGGAGTGGGCCAGTTCCTTGAGGTGGGAAGAGCCAGGAGCTGAGGGTGACCCCAGCACAGGCAGTGCCTCACCAAATGGGCACCATCCTATGGGGGCTGGTGTTGTCCATTTCACAATTTTATATTACTTTGGTTTTTCAAGCATGGCTTGCTTTTTGATTTGTCTGTTTCTGAAAATCCTGCAAGCCCTGCACAACACCCACTTGCTAAGAGAAAAACTTACTGCCTTGAACTGTCGACAGTTTAGTATATAAATATTGTGGATTGATTAACTCTTTGTGAGCTACAACCCTTTTGAACTGTTCCATGACTCCTTTGGTAGCTGCATCTGGCAGTTTGAGCAGCACTGCTCTAACCAATAGTTTATATAGTTGGCAAACTGCTTTGTTAATTAAAAAAAAAAAAGTTATTAACCTGGAAGTAAGCAGGCATTTTTCTTAAACATGAAACCACTTTTACTGAGATGCCTCCTGGCATTAAGATAACCGAAGAATTTATTTGTAGTGAAATTGTCTCTAGAGGCCTCCACCACCCTAAAGTGTTTTCTATCCTCTCCTTAGGCACATGCATCCAGCATCACCCACAACCAATAGGCTTGAAAAGAAACAAGAACCCGCCAGTAGTGGATGGGGAAAAAAGCTGGGCTGCTGAAGTGGGGCTGCCAAAGGGACCTGGTAAAGGACAAGCAGGTGATGAGAAATAGAGCTGGTCTGAGCCCTCACCTACTGCCGCCTTCACTGAACTCTCCCCATGAGAGTTTAGATTCCTCCATTTGCAAATTGTCATGGATGCTTTTGTGCTTTTTTTTTTTTTCCTTTTTCTGTGTTTCGTTCACAGAAGGTTATTTCTGCTGCCCCAGGAGAGTGGAAGGAAGCCCCAGCTGCTGTGTTTCCCCTCTGTCTTGCAGCCCTGACAGAACCCAGGCTGTGCCAGCTTGACTTGCACACTGGGGGCTCCCTCTGCCATCCTGTAAAGAGAACGGGGGGAATTAGGGTTATTGCTTGTAATTTGCTCCGTGACACTGAAACATGTACCTCCCTGTACAATCTATACCCACGTGTGTATTTAGGATACTTTAGCCCGTGTATTGAATGTTTTTCTCGCGCACACACACAAATGCGTGTGTCTTGGTTTCGACACAGTAATGATCCAGCTTCACTAGTTTGCTCAATCTGCTTTGCGGCACTCCAGCAACACAGGGTAACTGTAAAGCCTGCTTAATTGGGCAATTTCAACTTTATGGCCGCTCTGCATCCCTGAAGCAGTAAAAGGCAGACAGAATGCACTGGAAAATCTTGCGTGTCATGTGGAAAAACTAAGGAAGCACAAACCTCCTCAAACCAGCCCTCACCCCATGTGACTCACCTCTGGTCCTGTGGGGCTGCGCTGGTAGCAGGATGTCCAGAAGACAGGCATGTGCAGAGATTAGGCAGAGCTTACCTTTGCAAAAGTGCAGGCATAGCCCCTTCTTTAAAATGTACCCTTCATTGTTTATAATGCAAGTTCTCTAAAGATAAGGTGCTTGGGATGTAAAAGTTACACCCTGATCTCATCAAACCTTTGGACTATGCATGAGCAGAAGACCTAGAATCTGCGGTGATGTTTATAGGATCAAATCTTACTTTTCAGAAGCACCACTGATGTAAAATTTTGTCTTTGGTTCTAATAACCCATCTAGAAGAATAACCACTGCCAGCAGTCTTATCACCATTCTGTTAGTCTTTCTTGGAGACTGTTGCAGTTGTTATTTTCTATATGAAAATAACAGATGTAGTCCAAGCACAGGAGGCAGGACCGGGAGCACTGCTGGTGCCAGTATGTGCTCTGAGTCCACTCCTGACTTGCTGGCTGGCCTTCAACCAAAGTCCTAGATCTGAGCACTACCTGCTTTGGGAAAGCTGAGGTCTGGGTTTGAAGCTTGCATTTTAGACCTACCCCTTCAAATGTTTTCTGTAACTATTTGGTTGAAACAGTTCTTCCAGGGGCAGGGTGTTAAATATACCAAGGAGCGGTTAAGTGGATCTGGCTGTTTGATTCCCTAAGGAAATGGGAGCTACATTCTAGAGAAGGAAGGAACGTGGGCTGTGCATGGTTCTGAACTTCTCACAGAAAGGCTCAAGATGAAATATGTAGATTTTAACTGGAATATGAAGTTATTGCTAATATGTTTGTCAGCAAAAACCATCTCTAGGATGAAGAACTTTTATTCTTAAGCAGGAAGATTTAGTTTAAGATTATGTAAGTAAAGCACCCACACAAAACCTGCTATTTGTTTTTCTCATTCCATTCACATTAAAAAATATGTTTTTTCTGTTATAAAAGACTTGCTTTGCACTTACTCTTAGCAGTGCAAGTAGCTGGAAATGTCCCTTTTGAATTTTGTAGCTGCTTAGTTACCACAGCTTCTTGCTATCCAAATAGACTCACTCTGTCAGGGCTGCAAGATGGGGAGAGATAAACACAGGGAGCAATTGTGGCTTCCTGCCACCAGCCCTGCTCAGAAAGCAAGAAAGCAATAGCAGATGAACCGTTGCTGCGGCAGCGGTGGGAAGCTGTGGCCTCAAAGGAGTAGGGGAGAAAAAAATCCAACCAAATATCCTGAGAGCAGGATAAATAATGTCAAATAATGTGCTCTCTTCTAGTCCTGCTTTGCTTAGTCAGTAGTTTTAAGGCAGCTGTTACTCTGCCAGGAAATAGTCTGTGTAGATATGCTTAGAAAGTTATCAGGTCTGAGTTAATGCAGTGGGATATTCTATATGCAAGACCTACAATGGTGGCAGCCAAATTAAAAATAATGTGGTATAGTCATTTATCAGCTGTAATTGTCGCATGAGTTTTGCCTAAGTGTAATTGTCAGGTGTTGAGTTTTGTTACCTGATCATATATTTTCCTTGTTTATTCAGTTTTGGAAACTGTGAGTAGAAAGAAACAAAGAAAATTAGCTGATGGGAGAGAAAATGAGAGAAATGGAGAAAAATCCCAAACAATAAAGTTGAAAGTCAAGAGCTCCAGTGGGGTGAAAGAGGCAAGATCCAAAATATGAACAGCTGTCAATCAGAGTAGCCTTCCTTGGGCTCTGGTGGGATGTGGAACAGGCAGTTTTCCTATCAGAAACGGCAGGACTCACTTTGGCTGTCATAGGGCTTTGTAACAGGAGTTTAATCAGACACACTTTTGGAGAGGGAGGGAAATAACAGCATTTGTTTGTTGTTTCTTTAACTTTCAGCAAGGCTGAAGGGGGTGCAGCTAACTGCTGCTAGCAGGAGCTAAGCCCAGCCGTGTTTCACACCAAAGGAAGGTTACACAATGCTGTGGGTGGCAGAGTATTTCTGGGAGGCCCAATTTGCTGCGGACTTTGCTTGCATCACTTCCTGAAATAGAGATTGACTTATGTGATATATTCTTATTTTTATTCAGTTTTTTTTTTTTTCTTCTCAAACCACACTTGCATGCTCTTTGCAGGGTTGGGTTTTGAAGAGATCATAAAGGCTCAAATCAAGGTGCACTGTATTTTAACATGAGTTCTCCCTGACTCTTCTTTTTTTTTCTGTTCTTCTGGCATCTCAGAATGGAAACTCTGCCAAAGCACTGAATGAAAAGGGAATTATATTCTCTGCAATATTTGTCATAATTTTAATTCACTTTACTTTGGGCTGTCCTCAACTTGTGCTTTCTTAATGTGCTACAGATTTCCGAGCTGACAGTGGGTAACAGTGAGGAGCCAAGAGCTGGTCAGCATGCAGCTAGGGTTTAAACTCTCAGGAAAGTGTAGGAGGTAGTTTAGAATTTAAGTTGTTTTGCTGGGTTTTTTCCATGGGAAAAAGATACCTCTTCTCTGTCCCTTGAGCATGGGAGAAATGTGAAAGAAGGGAGGTCTGGCAATTTCCTGCTTTCCTACTTAGCAACCCCATGACAGCCACTGTCAGTGTCCTACTCTTTAGCCTACTATTTACCACTCTCTGTGTATTTATGATGAAATTATTAACAGAAGGGAATGTAAATATGATATATTGCACACTCAAATTCAATCTCTACCAGGACTAGAGGGGAATTCAACTCTTGGAAATAGTGTTTCGATTTGTTTGGTGTTTCTGCATGACATTATTTAATCAAAAGCCATTTGTTTCCTTGAATTAGTCTTGATTATGTTTTTCACTATTAATGTGGACTAGGCAACAAGTTCAGCTTTGAGAATTAGAACTTATTCTTTCTTGTGCTACAACAGAAAAGGGTGTGGGATAACAATCAAAATAGACATGGTTCATCACTCAAAACAGCTCATCAGCTGCGTGGTATGTGCGCTCTTAACTGTAATGAAAATAAAAATGTGCTCTTTCTGTAGTGGCTTAAATCAGTATATTTAACTTCTCATTTTCAACTCATGCATAATTAATGAAACATCTCAGAATGCTATTTCCAACAATAGGAAACAAAAGAAAACAGCAATTAACTCTTCCTCCCATATAAACTGCACTTGGATTATCTTGTTTAATAGGCAGCATCGGACCTACACTCCATGATTTTATCTCACCTATTTTTCCTAGCTCTTTTGAACTTTTAAGTCCAAAGTCTGCAGTTCAGTTAATTATGCATTAAGAAAAATGGAATATATTTATTTGTTTCCAGTTTGCTCTCTACTAATTTCATTTAATTCATGGCCCTTATTGTAAGAAATAATTCTATTCACCTTTTTGATCCCAACCAAGGTTTTTCTGTAGGTTGTCAGCAAATCTTTTTCACATGCCTCTTTCCCAGTGTGAAAAATTTGATCTATATGGTGTTCCCACACAGAAGCTGGCCAGTATCTGTTGCTTACTTCTAGGACATTCCTACCACTGCTTACAGTATTTGCATTTGGATTGCGGTGACACAGTAATCAATTTTTATTTAATTTGGCTTTTGGCCATTGCAGGTATTTCTAGCTGAATATCTGCTAGGTATTTTTTAGGTTACCTTCCGAGATACATCCTAAAGTGGACACCTGTCTTCCAGACATAGGTTTGTATTGCACACTGATGACCAGGTCCCAAATCTTACACTGCCTGCTCTGAAATCTGTATGCAGTCAGAGGACAGAATAGTGATCTTCAGTTTAGGAAACAGGGGATCATTAATAGTTTTTCTGGCAGCAAAAACCCATTTGCACTAAGGTAACCTGCTCTGAGTCTTGTGCTCCTCTGCTTAATAATGTGTCATTTTCACAAAGGCTATGAGACATTGGAAAAAATAGCTGGTAGGCTATTATATGTCTTAATTAAAATTATAACTTTAAAATTAATTATTATTGCCTTTTATACCACCTTTGAGACATAATATTTAAATGCTTAATTTAACATAGTGAAAATTCCAGATCTATAACAAGGCATGCTAAGCTGCATTCTGGTTTTTAGTGCTTGTGGTCCTCATTGACCCCTACTGGACTTACTGCCTATAAAATGAAACTCTAAATGAGCAGCACCTGGGAAGGCCAAAGAATGACTCTTTGAAAACCCTTGTTCAAATATGCCAGAAACAGGGAGAAGTTGCTGTAGCACTAGCAGAGGAATTTGTCAAAGGCAAAGGAGACTGGCTATAGCCATATTAGGGCTGTGAAAAAGGCACAATTTTGCTTCTTCTGTATATTTTCTATCTGAAAGATCTTGATTCTATGTTTTATCTTCCTCTGAGGATTAGATACCTGTTTACACTGAAAAGGATTTTGTTCCTACCTTAGCTCTTTGTCTATCCTGCACAATAACAGCTGCTAAAGAAAAACAGATTTCTTGCTGCTCTGCTCTGTAATTGTTGATGGAATCTGTCTTATTCCAATTAAAATGATAAATCATGGTGTCATGGCAAATTTCCCATGCTTTGATAGAGCCTTGCTGAGACAGTTGTGTTCGGTTTGTTGTCTTGTGTGGGGGCTGGTTGCTCAATACCTCTCAGTTTAAGTGAAAGCTCCTTTTGTCCAGGGACAAGAGCTGGAATGCCAACACATGGCACTGTCCGTGTCCCACAGGAATAGGTGCCAGGCTGCTCAGCCCCCAGCTTCCCTCTGCTTTAAATCAAGACCTGTTGAAATAAGCACACCTCTCTGACATGCTTCATTGCTCTGTGATTTCTGGACAAAATCCTTATCAACCTGTCACTTTGCCTTTTAAAAATGCTGTGGCTCCTTCCGATGAAGGAAGAATGGTTTTGTACAGCATCCCAGGACCACACTCTGCCTTATCTTGGCTGAGAAAGGTGCCAGTTTCATTTGCAAAGTGCTCCCAAAAATAAACAAGAAAAAATCTGAAAATATTTACTGCACATCCTGCCACTGCACATCCAGAGATAGAAACATTTTATGGCATATTAGAAATAACTGTTGCTTCCACTCAGTGTTGTGATGTCAAGTATCTTCCTTTCATAAAAATACTGATGTAGTTTCATTTTCATCCAATTAGCGATTATTAAAAGTGTGCTTTTGCAGTTAGAAATATTCACCCAAGGTTTGCTCAGTTTTGGAGATGTCAGTCCATGTTATGATTGTAATTCTTTTTCAGCCAAGAAAATGAAGAGCAGAGGATAAAACTACTGCTTTGTCTTTTCTTCTAAACATCTTTTGTGGTTTTCTACCTTGCCTAAGAAGAGAGAAAAATAAATTAGACATAACAGTCTGTTACTTCCTTGACTGTATTTCCTC
>NW_008240037.1:3589193-3604442 GCF_000691975.1 Corvus brachyrhynchos
TCTGAACTATGCTTGCACAGGTTTGTTTACACCAACAGTTCAGTATTTTGTTGATTATCATAATTTTTTATTTCAATGTTAAGCTTTTAAAGCAGTATGGATTACTAAAAAGGCAGTGAAGCTAAATAAAGCTAATGCTAAAACACTGTTATTTGTGGTTTAAAGGGATATTTCAGATAGTTTGCATTTTGCAAGATCCCTGCACATAATCGTTAATAATGGGGCTTTTTAAGAACACTCACTGATTCTTATAAAACCAATAAAATAAGACATGGGAATCTTAAGCATAATAGTATTATGGATATAAACAATTAAAAATATTCCTCCCAATTTTAGTTATTGAAATTTAACTTAAAACATTGAACATCTTATTTTGCTCCATACTTGCAGTTGTAGCTAAAATCCACCAATGAGCACAAGAAATTCTCTCTTGATTTCATTGTAATATGGATGAGATCCTTTAGTATTAAATTATTCTGTGGTTTTGGAGAGAATCGAAATGAAACTAGAAACAGTTTCTTTAAAGCTGTCTGCAGTTTTCATGTTTCCAACAGATTGCTCAATTACACTGCAAGACCTGAGAGTTGTGTTTATCTTTATCTTTGAACTGTGAGTATATTGTATCAGGAGTGACTTATATTTTTTAAAAATAAAAGACATTTTTCTGACCTCTTCACATGCTAACATATCAGTAAGCAACTGTTTCAGCATGCAAAAGCAAGAGACTTGAAGTTTATTTTTGTTTCTGAATGCTTTTACATTTCTGCATTCAAAGCACAGGAGTGCTAATGAAGTGCTTCAACTACTCTGGAAAATAAAACACAAGGATTAACTATTCAACAACTTTAGAGATCATGATGGGGACATCCTGGGCTATTTCTGAAGCTGTGGAGTTCCCTATTTTCTGTAAAGAGAAACAGTGTGAGGCAATAGATACTCAAAATGTGTAGATTCACCAGCCTCAGAGGGTGCCAGGTAAAGTCAGAAGGAAACAAGTAAGTTGGGACACCAGAGGATGGTGCAAGCTACTGCTGTGGGAAGCTCTGTTACCATCTGGGTTTGGAAGGAGAACACTAAAAACCCCAGCACAGCTGCAACAGCAAGAGAGAAAAACACTGTTAGGGAGGGAGCAGCAGAAAGGCCATGCCTGTAAGGAGTAACAGGAAATCCTTCTGTAATTGCACTTATGGTAAGAGGAAGGCTGAGAAAGCTTTGGTCTGCTGCATTGAGGGGAGAAAAGATCTAAACAGATGATGCTGAAAAGGCTAAAGTGTTTGATGCCTTTTTGATGGAGAACGCTCTGCAGAGGACAACTGCTACCAGATACTTGGCACAAATAACCCAAGTGACAGAGGACTAGGGTAAAGAAAGCACAAGCACTTGAGCAAGATTCCCAAATCAGCTAGTGAGAATGTCTCCCAGTAAATTTCATCCTGAACCTTTAGACACAGTAAGCCTAGGTCTGCTATGGAGGATTGCCTCATTTCAATGTAGCTAACTAAAAGTTTGGCACCCATTGCATCCATTCCTTTATTTTAGGGACCCCTGACCCCTCCCTAGGTCTCTCCCTGTGCTGCCCATAGTCCAGGATGCCATTTCTACCCCCTGGGACTACCAATTCCTGCTCTGGTGACACTGCAGCCAGTCTCCAGCTCCTCACAGCCCTGCCCTGCAAGAATACTTAAGATTACAAATATATTACCATGTGGTCTCACTCCCTTTTCAGTAGATATGTGTAAATAAGGAAGGGAAATGTCCACTGACCCCTGTAACAATGCAGATTAAATCTGTTGTCTTGCATTCTCCTTTCCAAAATATCGGTATCTGCCACCTGTTCCCTCTATATCCTGACTTCCATGGAAAACAACTTTGTTTTCCTAGCATGTCATTTAAATAAAAGTATTTGCTCTGCACATATCTGCAATGTTTGTTTAACTCTTAGAAACTGCAAGTATTCTGCACCTGACAGGTTGCATAATGTGGCTCGGTGAAAGAGAAATATGGTCAGTAAGGGCTTAACATAACTCTTTCATCTCTCTTCTTACCAGCAACTTGTGTCTCTGCAGTTTCCTTTTAGAGGGTGATTTGGAACTTCCTTTTGAGCAGCTTACATTTTATCTCTGGTTAGACATGAAATAACTCCACACACTGTACTGGAGGGAACATGTTGTTCTAATATCACAGGCACAGCTGCTTGGGCAGAGGAGACTATTAACAGCGAGGCATCTAGATAAAGTAAGTAGATACCTGCAAAAAAAAGTTGCTACCTCATTAGAGATATTCTATCTTGCAGCACAGCTCTGTTTGAGAACCCATTTGGCTAGTGGAATATGAAATGAAAGGACAAACATGCAGATGATCCTTTTTAATCAGTTTAATTAAAAAGGAAGGTTAGTACTTACTTTTACTTCCTTTCCTTTTAATCAAGCAAAAAGTTTAATGTAATTTGTGTACCACAGGCCGCCAAAATAGTAGGAAAAGCCCTGCTGCACAGTTTTATCAGCTTAATCTTTTCTTCTGAATGTCACTTGGCATTTGCGCTCAGAACTCATATGGACAAAAATCCTTAGAAAAATATCCACTGCCAGACCAGCTGGCTGTGTCCTAGTTAAACTCTCTTTCCACTTTTAGCTTTGTATTGCCAATGAAAGATACCCAAACAAGACTATTCATTGGTGAAAAGCTTGACTAGAGAAGTGCCAATTGCTGTGACAGTAGAGAGGGAACTGTGATTTGTTTGGGTTTTTTAATGGAAAAGTATCAATCCCTCATCAAATGCTGTTCTTGTTTAGCAAAGGTGACTGCAGTGGCAACTGCAGAAGAACCACTGCAATCTCAGTTTCCTGTTATCCTCGAGGCAGGGAAGAAGCCACTAGTACCAGTTCAGCTGCTTCCCAAGTTCTCTGAGTCTGTGGCTGAGTAAGAAGCACAAGCTGGGAGGATTGAGGATATTTATATTTCTTTAGCTGTTCTGAAAGGACTTCTCTTTCTTCCTTAACACGCTCCTTTTATATGATTTTTGACTGGCAGTCTTTCCTGATCCAGATTGTCACTGCTCTAAATGTGTCTTTTCTAGATCCTCCTGCCCTCAAAAGAACTCAAAACAGTTAGCATTTTACTAACTTCTTCATTTAGAAGTTATTTAGTACAGACAGACCTTCTCATTTAGGTATATTTGAATCCCAAATAAAAATTAATGTGACGATCTATTTGCCTTTGAAACTGTCTCCAACATGATGAATAGACAACTCTAAGAGAGGAAGAGAGAATAAGTGAGAAAATGTGGCTACCTCACATCTTTATTTACTAAGAAAAAAGAGAAACTTGGAAATTACTAAAAAGAGAAATGTGCTATCTGTGAGAAAACAGAATGGAACTGGAAGAAACCCCCATGTGCAGCTGTGGTACTGATGTAGTTGCCCTTCCAGGGCTGGTGAAGGGACAAGGCCAGTAGAGGTGAAGTCCCTCCAGGCAAAACATGTGGGAACGAAAAGATGGAGCTGAGCAGGGGGAACACCTCTGTGCAGCAAATAGTGGGTGGCAGCCTTTTAGGATAAGAGCAGCAAAGAGCAGGGCCAAACCAGATGAGATCAAATTGCCCTAATTTTTAAAGTGATTAATTATATATTGGGGTGGCTTTTTCATGGGTCCAGAAATTGTATGTGCTCCTATGAACTAAAACTTGCACATGTTTAACAGACCTCAGTGTGGCTTGCATAGCACCTTAAAGAACAAAGCCTGTGTATAAAAGGATACTCAGAGAGCCAAGGCATAAGGCCCATGGGGAAAAAGCAGCTTTGCCTGCTACATTACTTAAATACTGAATCATTTCCAGTATCATGTGCCAGGTAATCATTCCAGTGCATGTAAGTTGTACCAGTATGATCTGATACACCAAGAGGCAAGCAGGTTACATCACTTGTCTTGATCTTATCAGAACACAAAACCCATGTCTCTTTTTTTGTGTTCCATGCATCATTTCCCAAACTACTTTTCTCATGTTCCCTTCCCAGATGAATTTTTCTATTCATTGCCTACTAAATCCTCTGTGCAATCTGCATGTCCCAGCATAATTCCTGTAGTTCACTATCTGCTGCCTGATCATAAACCCAGAATTTGTTTAACTGTTGTTCTAGTGGCCTGAAGGCTATTTCAGTCATGAAGAGAGCATTTCATTTGCTTAACTTGGGTGCCTGATGCTATTTGAGAAGCTCTGGAATATCTAAGCCGCCCATCAGAGCTGATAACAGAGAGTCTGTGGGAGACCTACACTGTTTTCAAGTGGCAGGTGGAGAGATGCAGGACCTTTAGTTCATGTGAAGTGATGTTACCAGTTTGGGTAACTGGGTTGATCCCCAACAGCTGATCATAAATATATTATTGTGCTATGGAAGGTTCAGCTTGAATATAAACCAATATTCTCATGCCTGTTAACTTTTCGTGGTGCTGTACCTGTCTTCTTGCAGCCTGTTCTCTAAAAAGCAATTAACAAGTAATTATGTTCCATCTCATCTCAAGCTCATGTAAAGGAAACTCAAATACAGGAAGCTAGAATAATGTTCAGAATTACACTATTACACTGACATTTAGACTTTTATTAATTTGCCAAGTTAGACATATGCATCATTCAGTTTCTAAGCTTGGTTTTCCGTAGCCATAGAAACTGGAGAAGAGTGAAAATGGCATGACTTATTTCTTTTTTAGTTTACTGATCTTCAAAAGAATTCCTGAATCTGCACTGCTGTATTGTATTTAATCATAATTTTTTCCAATCTACTTTTATGTCAAGAACTGTATATAAATTAAAAGCATTATCAGGTACCTCATATTTTAGCATCTGGTGTTAAAACTGCAAGAAAGGTTCAGTGTGGTACAATTATTTTATTTTATTACACTAAAACCCAAAAATTGCTTCCCTTGGTGACAGTCCACCCTATAAGTAGATGTTTTCCTATACTGTGTTCCTGCTTTCTAGTTCTGCCATTTCTCACTGCTTGCTACATACCCTCCTTGGCTCCTGCCGAGAATGATGTTTTCAGGAGGAAACAGATGGCGAAGTACTGATGCTAGAAAAATACTTAGCACCTCTAAGCTGTTCCTGTGGCCACTGAGGCTTATGGAAGTACTAGAACATATATGAAACCCTACGTAGCCTCCAAGCATGGCATTTTTGCAAATGATGGTCATTATAAAAATACCTTATAATCACAGAATAAGCTGAGTTGGAAGATATCCACAAGGATCGTAAAGTCCAACTCCTGGCCCTGTGCAGGACCATCCCCAAGAGTCACACCCTGTGCCTGAGAGTACTGTCCAAAATCTTCTTGAACTCTGTCAAGCTGTGGCCATTTCCCTGCGGAGTCTGTTCCAGTGCCCAACCACCCTCTGGGTGAAGAACCTTTCTTCCTTGACACAACTTCAGGCCATTCCCTTGGGTCCTGCCACTGATGCCTTTTTTTTTTTTTCCTTCTGTTAAGCTTCCTATATGTACATGAAAATGTGTTCAGTATTTTTAGGAACAGACTTCTTTCAAAATCACAGCTAAGTCATACTCAGTTATAGCTTTGGGATGCCAGTTGCCATATCCCATTACTCCTGGATCTACAAATTTAAATCATATTTTAAAAATGAGATATTAATCATACATATTCAAGTATGTTATCTTAAATAACTTAAATACATTTTTAAATTAAATTTGGATGTAAGTACCTAGGATTAAGAACCTCCTTTTTTTTAATAGATTTATATTATATTTATAAATTTATAAATATTTTTTATAAATATATAAATCTAGTTTAAAAAATATTGTCCAGGAGCCTGATGTGAAACTCGAGGTTTGCCACCCACACTTGGCGTAGGTGTGGCTGAGCTCACCCCTCTGCCCAGGGCTGGTTTTGAGGCCCTGCACAGCCTGATGCCAAAGGTGCAGCCTGGTCCTGCTTGTGGGTCTGACCAGTGCAGAAAGGACAAAGCAGTGCCAGCACAGCCAGCAGCAACTCTCCTTGACACAGGCTGATCTTCCTTCACTGACACACCTCCTTGCACACACAGCACATTAACATACAGAGAAATAACCATGTGACAGACTGGATGAGCCATGCTAAGGGTGAGCAGTCCTTGCTCCAGTGGCAGCTGGAACCTTGTCAGCAGCACCTGTGGTGCCACCCATGTGCACCCAGCTTTCCTGTAGGTGACCCCCTGGAGCCTGCACACTTCTAGCCTGCAAGTTTGAGCCTGTTTTAACTAACTTGTATGTGTGCAAGAGTATGACAGTATGGCCTCATGATCAGCCATACCATGATCCATCCAGACCACACTGTCTCACTCTGTGTCAACCAGCCAGTGGCATGCTCAGTGAGAGGTTCTTGTCTCAATTTTCCACATTAATCCACCTCCAGAAGCATATTTCCCTCTGTGCTCTTGTGAGATTTGCAGTTTTCCAGCAACTTTAGCTTTTCTGCGCACCAAGCCTTTATAATTTCTGCAAAATAAATGAAAAGGTTTTCTTATGCTTCAACTGCGTCCTTGTTCCAAGTTGGTTCCGGCTCAAAAGCTGACTACTGAAATTTAACATTAACATTCTTCTTGGGAAATACAGGATTCAAAAGATGTTCTTCAAATTGAAATTATGAACTTTCAATGATTTGTGTTTTAGAAAAGTCTCTTGCATCCAGTAGGCCTTTGGATCTCCTCTTTTTGTGACTTCCTGAAAATGACATGTAAAAGCACATTTATATGAGTATTCAATTTCTGTGGTATAAATGGCACTGAATCTGCTTCCTTTTATCCATGTAGCAAACAGAGAAGACTCTGTCAGATGAGTTAATTTATTTAAGACGTTTGAACACCAAAGTCATGCATCAGCTTAAAAAATAGTGATAAGCAGTGTAGTGCCTTGCCAAGTGAAGGTATTCTGAGTCTGAAACATAACAGGGCCCAAACACAGTGCATGACATTTACTCTGTTTTCCAGACTGATATTTCCTTTCATTTTCTTTTGGAATCTTCATCAGTTTGAGTCTCTTCTTTCTCTGAATCCATATAACATTGTCCCAGGTTCTGTCCGACTTCTTTTGTTTTGTTTTATGTAGAGATGTGAGGATGGACACCAAATTTTATCTCAATAGCTCTAGTCACAACATTAAAAAAAAAAAGAAAGCATACCTTCATTGGAGGCTTTATTGTAGAGTGTTAGTTCACTGGACAGTTTTTGTTTTTAAACAAGTGATACTTTATTGAATCATTCATGGAAGTACCCAGCTGCATGAGCACACTGCTCATGTTGTCTTGTGAGTTTCTGGCTGTAATAATGTGATCAGTTTTATTGCTGAAAAGACTCCTTTGACACTGGTTTTCCCATTTTTACCTCCCAAATATCCCAGAATGCTAATTAACAGGAATAGAAGTAGCAAGCAAATATGATGGAGGAAAAAGCACTCGATGTAAAGCAACAAAAGTATTTGGTCCAGTTGGTTTTGTTTGGGACATGCAAGTAAAGAAGTGCACACTTTACAGTGATACATGTGCACAGTTTGGCAGAGGTTTTATAGCTGAAATTACACTATTCCCCAGCTACAAAGAAGAGTCCTAAACAAATCTCTTAAAAGTTCTTCTTGCACCTTTTTGTATCAACATTGGTTTCCAGGAGTGCATCTAAGAAAGCCATTGTATAAACATTTTTGCCAGCATTTACTATGATACTTAACTAATTCTATCATATGGTCTGTTTTCCAACTTTTTTTTATTATTATTATTATTTTCTGAGAATATAATTATGCTGGTCTCCAAAAAAGGATTCAGCAATTTTCCCTGTTTAACGGGAATGACGAAATGTTGGAAGTATTTGAAGCCCAAGAAGCTCCTGAAAAGATTTATAGAAGTTAATGCTATAACTGTCCAGCCCTGGAGAGTTGCCATTTGGGAGGGCCCTGCTTAGACTTTGAACTTAATTTGTCAGTATAATGTCTTTAAAAAGTAATCTCCAGCACTTCAGTTGTCTCCCCAAAACTGTAACTCTGGCAAACCAGGGCAGATCTGCGTGAGTCCAGGATGCCAGAGGGATTTGTCACAAAGATATGCACAAAAAACAGTGAAAACCTCCTATGCTGTAAGCATCTTCTGTCACTCCCTTGCTGTGTTTTATTGGCACGAGGCAGTCAGAGAGCAAGGGCTTTGTGGTTCCTTTATGCCCCAATAATCCTGGCTACTAAAATAGCCCTTTTGAGACTGCTGGCATCTACACTAGCCTTTAAATTCTTTGCCATACACCAGCCTCAAAAGGGTTCCACAACCAGGAGAAGATAAAGTTGGCCTAAAGCCAGTTTTGCACAACCTGGGTGCTGCGCTGGGCACTCCCTTCACCACTCAGATGGTCTGAGCTTGCTTTTGTGATGAAAAGTTTATGCAGAAATAGCAAGAATGTATTTTTACAGTGAGCTTGTATTATTTTCTTTCTGCTCCAGTTGAAAGCCTAATGGTAAGGGACATAGCCTCTGTGAAATACTGTGAATTATTATGTAGTACACATAGCCTATAGTATTTTTGGTGTAAGCTCCAGGCTGCTGAGTGAATTAAGAAATTATTAATCTCCTTGCTGTCAAGAGACAACTAAATTTCTTCAGCTGAAGAGCACTACTGGTCAGCTGTCACTGAAGTAACACATTCCTTTTTAAGAAATCCTTGGCTAATGTATTCATCTGTTTTGTGAAGAAAAACATCTGTGTGTTGTGCCATCCACAAAACCTTACGCACAGTGATGTGTAAGTTGATGTATAACTTTCTAGTACACTTAGAAGGGCTTCTAAGACAACCAGCCATTGACTTTGGCAGCTTAAGCCATCTACTCTAGACTGATGCATGGTCTAAAATAAATCATATCTGTGTCACAAGCTAAATATCTGGAGTCTGTTTCTCTCTTAGTAAAAACAAAATCTATTCTAGATGTGAATTGCTGAATTTTTAGCAGCAAGTAAAAGCTGTAACGAGTCTTAATCTAACTGCCTTGGGGTACTGACCAAATCATTTTACATAAAGATAGAAATGAATGCCTTACATACTTGTAAGCTGAGATTTCTGTCAATTGAATTTTTAACACAGCATTTCAGATCTTCTCCAAAAAATACTCATGGAGTAAAATCCTGGTCCCAATTAATGTAATGCCAAACCTCCTACTGACATTTGTGGGGCAGAGATTTATCTCATAGCCTGAAAGCTGGTAGTAACTTTAACTCACTGGACTGAAACCTGAGATCCAGAAGGAAGAGCATACATTAAATAGATAATTCGTTTATTTCTAGCCTGTATGCCAACAAGCAAGTAATAGTACATGTTTGTATCATTTCCAATGACACAAAGAAAGCAGCTACTTCCTACAAGTAGTACAAGATGCAGCAAATATTTGTCCCGCCCTATTTTTTCTACCTTCAGAAAGATAGGCTGTATTCTGAAATATTTCGTTTACTTCCTGAACCAAGATCATAGTCACTGCTTTTAAGAAAAAGAATTGCTTAGATTATATCTGTAGATAGTGCCCTTCATATTTAATGTGCAGAATTCTAAAGCACACAAAATTAAGTAGGAGTTTTGGTTTTGTTTATTATATATATATATATATACACACACTACTTAAAAAGATTTGTCTGCATTTGTGAATACTTACAGATTACTCTTTGAGTGAAAATTATAGAATAATTTATCTCTTACCAACTAATAATTAAATGAAACACAAACCAAGATATTTCTAAACAGTTTTTAAATCAGCTGTAGATATACTGGGAGACATTTCATTATCTTTTTGAATATTACATGTGCCTTTCCGATGGCATGGTCTGTCAAAGCAGCAAGGAAACAAATAATTTCAAGAGTTTTCCCAGTGCAATAAGCAACAAAAAAAGTAGATAGCCAGACACCTACAAGCTCTTAGAGATGAAATTACCTGCAGTGAACTTCAAGGGGAGAGCATATGTTGCAGGAAGGCAGAGCTTGGATGCAGCACAGCCAGGCAAGTCGTGTGCATCTGATTCGCCAGCTCAGTGTCCTGGTAAATGAGGTTGTTAAGAAAGAGAGTTCAATTTTAGAAGCAGGGACTCCTCTTGTGCTGATGTGCAGCACGCGGTACATGAAGCAGGGCAGTCACAGGAATGTTTCCAGTGTCCATTAGTTTCTTCACCAGATGAGCTTGGCAAAAGGAGCTCACAGACACACAAAACAGAGTCATTGCCTTGTTATAAAGAAGATCTCTGCTCTGAAGCTAAGAAAAGTGAAGTCCTTCAGAGGCATTTCCATCCAGAAAGGGGGGTCCAAAGAAGTGTTAGGCCTGTCAATCTTTTGGGTGAGACGTTGGCTCATCTCACATTAACATTTTTCTCCCCAAGTGCTCTGTTCCCATAAATAAGTCATATTTTACTTGGGGAAGCCTTTCTCAGTCACTGCTCTTACCTCCGGGGCCTGGCTGCTGAAGAACAGTCTCTGGCAGACATCAGATCCAGTCAGACCTGCTGCAGAATGGTGGCTGAGTGCCTGAGGAGCCAGGGCCAGGGGTGGGAGAATGCTGTGTCTCCACCAGGAGAGGGAAAGCAGGGGGGATGGAAGGTAAAGGGTCTGGGACTGGCAAGGCTGGCAAGGCATCACAGGGGTGGTTTAGCTCTCACAGGTATAGAAATAGCCAACTTGGTGTGCTGTGCTCCTCTCAAGCCGGGATAAACAGGCAGTGGTCATCCTGAAAGAAAAGAAGACAAAAGGCCCAAACAAGTGAGCTGTACCAGAGCAGCTAGCCATTCCATAATAAATATATACTAGTCCTCAACTGATAACCATAGTAAACAGGACAGTGAGTGTTTAGATAACCCTGGTCTCTTTCTTCAACATTATGCTATAAATCAGGTTTCCATGGAAAGGAGCTTTTCAAGTAAAACAATGCTTCCTTGTTTAATCTTAATATTAAAATTAGCCATAGGAATTTGAGTTGTATCAAAACTTACTCCAACCTTGAATGAAAATGGAAAATTAAGTTTTACCGCTGTTTAAACATCACAAATGAAATGGCAACCAAAGATTTTCAAAGATCTGTGGTCAAATAAGATATTTAAAGACCAAGTCCCAGTAGGTGCTTTAATTAATGTGCTTGTCTTGACTCACGGAATTCAATAGTAAGATTGCCGTTTGCACGAGTGAGAAAGACATTCCTCAATTTGCCATGCTATTTTCTCATCTAGGGATGGACCAAAACTATGGTCTAGAGCTATTCAATCTGGTTGCCTTAGCAGATTTGCATTGAGTAGGTCTTGTCCTATTGCAGCACCAAATAAAGATTTACCAGGGGGAAGCCATTTTAGGAAACTTCTGAATCTCCTACACCACCACTCCTCACCTGCCCCTGCTCGCTCCTCTCACCCCTTCACAGATTCACAGCATATACTCCCACATCTGTTCCCTTCAAAGACCCTTTCAAATAAATTCAGCCCTGAATGGAAAGGCAGGCCATTGGTTATTGGTTAGCACTGGACAAAATATTTTATCTGAAGTTACTTTTTTTCAGGAAAAAAAACCAACAAAACTTCCCCTGTAGCAACAAGAAACAGTCTCTGCACTTGCCTGTCTTTTCTAAGTCTGGAAGGTGATGAACTGATCTTTCTGCTTTCAGAATGTCCCACAGCATGTCTATGTGTTTTTCTGCTCACTTCCAAATTATCTCACTGTTTTCTCTCCACCTCATAATTAAGCAGCAACTTCTAATCATTGTCTTTCTCTGAGCACACAAACATAGCCAATCAGTGATTTAATGTCACAATGGAGCCTCCTGAAAGGATTGCATAGAAAACATCTTACACTGTGTGCTTTTTATCTTAACTTTTCAATAACTTCCTCTTAAGGAAGATCTTACATTCCCTCACTATTCAGACACGAGCACACATAATGATGTGTTACTATCTTTAGACTATTATGGCTCAGCTACATGTTGCTTTAATGACACACACGCAATTGCTCTCACTCGGGATCACCAACCACTGCACTCTCAGAGCTACTGCGAAGTCATTTGTTACTACAGGAAACTGGAGAAGCAAAGTACATACCCTGGGTTTCAGGGATGGTGTGAATATAGGTACAGTCTGTGGGGCCAGGCAAGAGAGCACCAACTGTGATTCTGTTTGGGCAACACACACAGGGTGTATTGATTTTCTAACATAGCACTGGAAAACAGTCTCAGCAGAGCTTGAAATTGTGAACTAAGCTGTAAAAGAAAGAAAGAGCTTCTTAAGTATCCTTTAAAATATTTAATTGACTCAAATCAGTTAAATGGCATCATAGAGGGAAAATATAACCTTCATATTTAAGGTGAGTTTCTTCAGCTTGTGTTACAATAACGTTTGTGATTTCAAATGAATAGCTGGAGTCATAGGAAAAAAAATGTGTCAGACAGAATTTATAGAATGTAAAGCAGATAAGACCTTTATGTTAACTTTTAAGTAGAAACATGTGATTCCAGCAGTACTGTTGATATTAACAGAGTCAAGGTTATGAACAAAGGATAGAATGAGTAAAATAGGTTTATGGCATGAATCACACCACTGAGTTCACATTAAAAGGAAGCAGAGATGATATATTTATCATCATAATGTGCACTTCATGACTCACCCAAACTCAAAAAAATAAAGTATGTGAATGATTAGGCAATGAAGATAGGTGTTAAGGAGGGAGGGACAATGGAAAATATTATTAAGCTTATAAAAACAACTTGACCTATTCATTAATTTGAAGATAATATGTTGCTCTTCCAATTATCCTAAAAATAAACAGAGGGGGATTTTTTTCTGTGTGAAGGACAATTCCAGCAATTTGGATGACAGTCAAATATGCTTGAATGACAGGCTGTGTAAAATGATTTAAGGATTTATTTGGCACATGCTTTTCATGTGAATCAGTATGTTTATTTTTATTATGATTCCTCACCTTCATGCTTGTAAGGCCATTAATCCCATCTTTATAGTTCAGAAACTGGATGAAGAGTGGCAGCTGTAACATCTAAAGCATCAAGCTTAACCCATAGTGTAAAAGTTTTTTCTATCAGATCATTTTGGGTATTACAGTTATTGTTGATTTGGATCTTCTTTTTTTAACTTTATTTTATGTATAACTCACAAATTGCCATCTTAAAAAGGTCAAATGCTTGAAAACCTTGCAATAGTACATAGTTTATTGGTACTGCCAGCTCTAAATATCTAAATATTTTTCGGGTTTTTTTCTGTTTAGAGCTGGAATTGTGGTTTTCACCATCTTCCTATTTCAAATTCCCATTGTCTGCCACTGGTCTACATGGGGCATGGCTACTAAACATCTTTCTGGCCAAATGTAAGTATCTCAAATAGGACTCTCAGTTGTTGAGCTGTTTATCTGGCTTCCCCTTCTAGTCAGTGGGGAGAAAGAAGGTCTTACAAGATTCAAGTAGTTTCATCCAAAGGTAGGCATTTAAAAAGCCTGAGATAAATCATGTCTCCAAATACCTATTTCTTTCTTCTGTGAGGCAGAGCCCTGGGAAGCTGGCTCAGGGGTTCATGTCTGAAGCCAGGAGAGGTGAGTTCCACACAGAAAGTCTGATTTGAGACTGAGTAAGTGGGCAAAAGGAACAGAGGATGGGCACAGTAAACGCTTCTCATGGTTACAGGGCATGACTATGCAATACGCATGGGTTTGACAGGTCTAATTCACTTACCTCTTTCTTCCAACATTCAAAAAACAAGGATAAAGATAGTATGAGAGAGATTGTCAGGAAGAAGGGAAGTGATAGAAACCCACATATGGAAATGAAGAGGAGGACATATATGAAAGGTAGGCTGGGAAAAAAGGTGATGGGGGACAGAAGATGTAAGGGAAGATCTTATTTGGCTGTTTTCATACAGGGGCTGTTAGTTTCATGGGGTCTTGTCATCCCAGTCACTTCAACAGCATGCAGACACATAGCTGAATGAATCACGTGGCTAAGTATGGAGAAAGTAAGGTTGAATGAACTTGTGTAGGTAAGATCAGAGTTTCTCCCAACCAAAATTACACCTCTGGCTTTTAGCATTTCTCACTTGCACATCTCTACTTACTTAGGGACTCCAAGAATGGTAAAACTGAAGCTCCCAGGACCAGTGCTGTAAGAAATCTTTTTGATTTCTTCATAACCAAGACAAACCAGAAATCACTGCTAAACCCAGAAACAGTTTTGGGAGATTTCTGAACCAGTGACACCAAGACACATGCCTTGGAAATGTTTTTATCACTAGCTTGGAGATTGTTCACCATAAGGTTTCCAAATGGCTTTTCAGGACACTTCTCTTTCTTGCACTTAGCTTTGACAATAGGCAGAACTGAATAAAAATGTGGTGACTTGGCTTTTTCGAAGTAGGTTTGGTGTTGTTCATTGGCATGGGATTAAACATCTCAGTGCAGCAGCATGCATATTGATGTCCATAAGCAAGAAACAAGAACGTGTTAAACCACAGCTGACATATCCCTTGGAAATGATGAGCTTTGTTTATACTTATATAGTCTTAAATTGACATGCTTAGGAATCTCAAGGTTGCTGGTGAATTCAACAGACCACAATTGCTTTTCTAATCCAGATATAATTTGGATTAAATCATCTGGATAAGATAGAAATTTACCACATAAAAAAGAACCTAGCTGTATTCTGCAACACTAATCATGCAGAATAACACCGTGTCATTAGAACACGTTACTACATTTTCAAGGATGAGTATTTGCAAGAGTAATCATAGGAGAATAGGGACAAGAATAAATGTAATTTCTAATAAGCAACAATCTGGAATCTCTTTATGTAAAAACCTTACCTGGATAGTATGAAAAAAACACTATCCTGGGATATTAGGCATAAAAAGATTCAAACTGAATTGCTTTCGTGAACATTAAACTCTTCTATGCATTTCAGTTTTTTAAAAAATTAATTGAAAACAGAAATGGCAACACTATGTCATGAGAGGAAAATAATCCATTATACATAAAGTTTCACCTAGAGATCTAATTAGCACAAACTACTGATGAACTCACCTGCAAACCTTTAATAAACTGCTGGGTTCTCCATTTAATATCACAATCTTTGTATCAGGGACTGGCTTCTGTTCACTAAAGTAAAAATAATTATTCATTCCAGAGAAAAAATATTAGTGAGGTGCAGTCAGATTAACAAACACTAGAGAATAGGGATGAGCTAGACAGAAGTACTTTCTATCCTTCTTTTAGGAAAATAATA
>NW_008240037.1:3604502-3634530 GCF_000691975.1 Corvus brachyrhynchos
GGTTTAGTCCTGGGCTGCGTCCCAGACATCACATGTAATCTTCTGCAAATCTTTTCCAAAATGGCCTTTTATTTCTAATTCCTATGCACTTTAATTAAAGTCAATAGGATCTGTATGCACAGAAGTCTTAAAAATGAGTTTCCAAGATGTGTCAATTTGGTTAATCAGAAGTTCAACAACTCAAAGAAAATGATTGCTTGGAAATGTGGTCTCAGTGATGCTGCCTTCATTTCTTCTTTAGCAAAATGGACATAACATTTTCCGTTAACTCTTTAACAAGAAGCCCGTCCTAAAATGACTTCATCCTATATATTTTAACATGAAAATATCAACTAAAAGCATGGCAGGGGAGTGACTTATAAACATTTTAGATAGGCAATTGCACATTGATTGCTGCATGTGGAAACTTATTCCTTCCAGATTTTTGGTAATAAAAACAAAGTATGTGTGAAAAATTACTGTAGGGCTTTGCTAAATATTTACCACAATGTTTGAATACCGTTTCCCATAAAGGAGCAGCCACATTGTCAGTCTTGTGACTACAGTACTGAGGAAGGTGAAAGATAGCATCTTTGGAATGAAATTGGAGAAATATGACTCATCCCTTTTTGTTGCTTGCCAAGCTTACCTTGACATTTATTTCTTTGCTGGAGTGCAGAACTTGTTTACAGAAGTTTCCCCCATGCAAATGCATCTGGATTTCCTCTGAACTGTCATCGTCCTGCAGGGATATTCAGTCTACCACCTCATGGAATTTTCTTTGTTCCTGACAGAAGTTAAATGGTGCTGTGGGCCTGAATGTTGACGAAATTCATGAGCAGCCTCGTATTTTGGAAACTTCATACCCCAGTGGGAACTCTGTGACCTCACTCTGACTTTAGAGGATGAAATCAAAACTTAGACATGATCTGGTTCAGACCTATCTGGGTGGCAGCTTTGCATCTTAGGATGATCTCAAGTGACAAAACACTGCTGAATTACTGAAAAGATTGTGATTGTTTAATGCAGTTTATAGGGGTTTATTATTTAGGTCATGTCAGTATGAGAAGGGCTGAAACCATGTATTCCTGATCTGTTTCAATTCAAAGCAAAATTCATTTGTTTAAGAAAATCACTACTGATTTTCTCTGTACAAGAAATACCTATGCAGTTAGGGATCACCTCTTTGGGGAAGGAGGGTAATTTCTTAATTTCTCTTTTACTGCAGTTCATGTGATGGTACAACCAAATCAAAACTTGGTTCAGATTAATATGGTAATGTACTGACACAAGCATAACCAGCTCTAGCATGGTTTATGCCTCCTGAACACATGTTCACAAGGGGTTTACATTTCTAACCAGGCAAGCATCTTAAATGTAGGTAGACTTGTACAGATTTTACAGTCCAGGCAATTGGACCTCGGTGCCATACAAATCAAAGCAATTCTGTTCACCTTCACAGGCTTTGTTGTGCAGTCACAAAGCAGTCACTATCACAATACTAAGGAAGCATATCCATAGTCTAAAGAATACAGATCTCTAAAATGCATTCCATTTAGACATCTACCTGTATTCACAGGTATGTTTTTTACTTCTTCGTTAAGTACTTTTGTCTTGTGATCACACTGACAAACCAAATCCTTTTAGATTATTGCACCTTATAGAAAAAATAAAATACATAATATTTCTCTCATTTAAATAGATCACAATTCTCATGACAGAAGCACCTAGGCATTAAGCAACATACTTCACGTAATAACCTTTACTTCTCATTATATTATGATCAGACATCAGAAAAGTAATCCAATTTTTTCCACGGGCTCTGTATTACTTAGCAAAACTATTTACTCCTACCTACTTCACTTTTATAAAATGAAAGAGGCAAAAAAGTAAGAATTATATTATTGCAAGACCAATCTTCAGTGACAGTATCATCAGAGGCACATTATATTTGTAATTAGTTTAAGGAGATCTGAAGCTGCTCTAAGATATAATTTAACTGAGACAATTGTAGCCAGATTGTATCTCCAGTTATTTGTTGTGTTTGGTAAAGATGATTATGTATTTTTAGTTTCTCTATTTTGTATACATCTGTTTGATTTTAATGTTGTCTATAATTGACCACATAAGTTGCTCTTTATTTAGTGCTTTTGCTGTATGGCCGTAAGCCAAACTACAGAAATAAGTAAACAGATGAGCCTAGAGGGTTGTGTGAATATATGTTATCTGACAGTCCTCAGGGACCCATGCTCCAAAAGGGATATGGGGTTTTTTTCATTTTGTTTTGTTTTGTCTTTGTGAATAGTGGTAGCAAGTTTCTTAATTTTGAGCAGCACCACCCTTTTTGAAGAAAATTATATGCCTAATTTGGGTGAATTTTTTAATGTTTATCCAATGTTTCAACTTTGAAAAAGTTAATAGGGAATGATAAGGAGCTAGCTTAAGGTGTATTACTTCCTTAGAGTGGTACCAAATGGTTTTTAGGTAAGGTTTGTTCTTATCTCTTTCTATGCTAAGCTTCTCCCAGAATCTATGGACTGTTTCTGATTTTTGTATGTGAGAACCTTCTCTCACTTTCAGCCAGGTGATCAGAAAAGCTGTACTTCTAGGGAACCAAAGCGATAAAGGACTAATTCTCATTTGCATTTCCTTCCAACCATGACTAGGTCTCCATCATCACATGGCCTTTTCCTTTAAATAAACTATTCAGTGTCAGAAATGTGAAACATGTCAAAGTTCTGGCAAGATTCTTTCTACATTATGTCATTAAAATTTTCTATTCCAATGAAGCTTCTGGGGTGAAAAAGTACACTGTGTGTACTGATGTATCTTGATTTTTGGATATGTGATAAAACCAGCTATTCCACAACTCTTCAGGTTTGGTTTGTCCTCACTTAGGAAAACAGGACAAAACAAACGGAGCTGGTACATGCTGTAAGGGAGACTTTCACACGTGTGTGCTGTGCGGTGCAATGCTCCCTCCAGGAGTGCCAGCTACTGGATCCAGTGAGAGATCCGTCTGGGAGGAATGGTCAGCACCCAGACAAGACAAAGCAATATCAACAACAAAAAAATCATTCATGCACATTTGTGCATGCTGTTTTGCTCATATGCATTAGGTACACGTACCCTTACAGCAAAGGAAAGCTACTGTTTAAAATTATTCCTGTGTACCATAGAAGAGAGAACCAAATCAGATGGTGAGGAATGTCCTTTTCCAGAGAGCATGGCCATGATTCCTGACAAGGGATCTTTTTTGTTGCAAGAGCACTAGACCAGGGTATATATTACATCACACAAGAGATTCTCTAACTTTGATTCAGCAGTTCAAACAGAAATAAGTCAGAGCACTGTGCAGCAATAATTGCTAGCTGAGGCACTAATTGGAACAAAGTGCCCTTAGGGGGGAAAATTAAAAACAAAGGGATAAGCTTCCCATGATCTTTGCACTGCTGCATCCATTTACAACAGCAAGTTCTCCATCACAGTGGGCAGGAGCAGCAGTGGGCTCTGAATCAGCTATGAAATCTAACGAGTCGCAGCAGGAGCCATGAGGCCACTCTTCAGGAGGGAGACAATGAGACTGGCTTAAAGACTTGTGTTGTTCTAGGGTTAAATGACTGAAGAAAAAAATTAAACATTTAAGTTTCTCATTGAGTATAGAGATGATAAACAACCTGCCATAATAAAAGGACCTTTCCTGTGCAAGGAACATATTCTAGTAAAGCAAGAAACATTGTTTGGTTTCTTAAGTTCCCTGGAGCAACTTGCAAAAACTATTTTTTGCATCTTCTTCATATAATTTCCCACAGCCAAAATGATTAACTGAGACCAAGAAATTGCATCTTCTTCTGGCATGATCCTAAAACTCAGAAGTACACAGAGTAGGACTTGTGAGGCTAAAATGTTCTCTGGGAACTTTAGGCACAGTCAGCCTGCTACATTTCCATTTTGGTCTTTTTCAAAATCTATTTGAATAATGTCACTGGGCAGTTCTACTCCACTGGATTACCCGTGGACAATGCATTCAATTTTTCTGGGAACAAGATCATTTTTTTTGGTCTTATTTTCTGGTTCTTTATTGAATACTTGCAAGTTTGTAAAGACACTACCTAGATAACTTTGCCTATGCTGAGTTCCTGTACGTATGCAGTGATAGTTCCCATCCTTGTTTACTTTACCCTGAACAGCAAAGAGTCAGCTGCTAAAGTCACTGCGATAATGTCTGAAAGAGAGAGTTCAATTTTGATTTTTTTTTCCATTCTGAAATCTGTTATCCCAGAGGTGCTACCACTGCTGCTGTTGGGCTCAGCCTTGGCCAGCAGTGGGTCTATCTTGGAGCCAGTGAGAATTGGCTCTGTGGGACATGGGGGAAGCTTCTGTCAGCTTTCACAGAATGCATCCAGCAGCCCCCCTGCTACCGAAATCTTGCCATGCAAACCCAATACAAGGCCATAATGAGGACATATCACTATGCATTTGCCCTGGTGTTACATTCTTACATAAACAACTGCTATGGCCTGTCAGAGACAGGATACTGGGCTGAGTGGACTCTTTAGTCTTACCCAAACTCATTATTCCTCTTCTCCTATATTCTTCTGATGACTTGGTTTTCTGCTTCATTGACTCAGTCTCCAGTCTGCAGGGCCCATTACTTTCTTATAAAAGAAATTAGATAGACAAATTATTCTTGACAATTCCTCAAAGGCTACTACTCCTTACTTCTCGCTTTGTTATCCTCTCAGGATGCATAGAGACAGGCTGGGATATCTCTTATTTGCATTTGCTTTTGTCAAACCCACATTTTTTCCTATGGCAAAAGCCAGTAGACTTTTCTTTGCAATAATTCTTATTTAGCTTCTAGATAAAAAGTGCTAAATTATTTCTTGAACAGTTGCTAAATTCAGTAAAGACAGATCTGAGGCCTCAGCATTTAGTGACCTGTTTGGGTTGTTTATCTGAAAACGATGGTGTGAGTTACACTGGAACACCTAAATAATACATCAGAAATGTGAACAGTGTCTTTGATCATGGCGTATCAGAGCAGAATGTGACATTTGCTTCAGAAGAGAAAGTTACTAATGTTGCTGCCATCTTTTAATCCATCCTTTGACCTCCATCTCACACTTAGTTGCAGCACTCTAAAAAATATTGCTTTCAGCAACTTTCCTAACGGTTGCAGAAGAGGCAAATCAGGAATCTTAAGACACACACAGTACAACAATCACAGATTTAGTTCTGACTGAAGGGTCAGAACATTTAGTTCTGACTGTATGGAGATGACAAATCCCACACTGCAAGTACCAATGATACAACAAATTACTCCATCCATTGGTTACTGCTGACATGGCCTTCTTGCAACTCAATCACTTTCATATCTCAAATATATTTTTCATTCAAAGACAATGTTAGGTCTTCAAAGTCCTCCTATTTACTATTGTTTAGATAACTACAAGGTATCTCTTACTGCTGTTTTAAGTAAGCCATCAGTAACATTTTTTATTGGCTGGGTACAACTTCTAATTTTGTTTCTCTTAACATGGTAATTATGCAGCTTCTAAGAACACCTTGAGAGAAAATGAATTTAGAAGAAGTCATGGTCAATGCGAGTTTATTTTAAATTTTTGAATAGTTTTTAATTCTCTGAATCTCTAGCTAGATCTGTGCAGCTTTCTTACATATTTTCACCAGGTTTGTATATGGATGAGTATATGGCTTGACAAAATACAGGTGAAACTAATGAAATCATGGTGAAAATATGGTTTTATTCTATATTGTTAAATTCTTTAAGCATAATGTATTCCTAAGACTAGGCCCATGAGAGAAATTTCAAGGTGCTTCTGCCAAAAATCACAAGTTGAGGTGATTAACATCCCTTGCCACTTTTTTCTCTCTTTCATTATCATTTTTTCCTATTCCTATCTTGCAAAGTTAAATGCAGAACTTGTTTATATCAGCATTGTTACTAATAGCTTGATGGTGGCATGTAGTGTATTATCATGAGATAACTTAGAAATTGCTATACAAATAGTAATTAAACCATGTAATTCATCAGAATATCCCAGATTCTGAGTTGATCATTTTCATTGTGTAGCTTTAATAAAATTGAAAAGTTTAAGTCTTTTCATTCAAAAGCAAAAATTGGCTGAAGGTGAAAATAATGAATGTTTGTTCTGTAAGTTAATGATTAAATTTAAAAGATTGAATTATAAAGTTATATATCCTTAGAATACCTTCATGAATCTCAGATGCTTTTGAAATAAAAAAAAGCAAAGCAAACAAACTAAAAAAACCAAATCAACTTCTGGACTGATCCAGAGTCTGGTATCAATTCACTGTTGGGAGGTTGATTAGCCTGTTCATTTTAACTTGTTTGTTGTTCTAGTTTTATTCAGTTTACCTGAAAGCAGAAGTATACAATATAAACGCAGAACTGTCACTCTGTTTCTCTTTTGTTTGTGTCTGTTTTCTTTGTTGCTAGACAACATGTTATTTTTCAGATGATTTCCCATAATTAAAAAAATACCACTATAGCAGATAATATTAGAGAAAGTAAAACAACATACTGGTTTTTTTGTCCTAATAATGGGAAGGTATTTGTCTGGATACGGTCACAGTTGCTCCTAAGTATAAATTACTTAATTGTTTTCAGTAGGGCTGTTGTGTGAGCTCCAGGAGTAGGCAGTCTAATCTAAAGCAGAACTCTCCATCTTCGAAAGAATGTTTCTGGGATGATCTTTGCAGGACAGACTACTAGGTCACCAGGGACTGGGCAGATTGGGTTTTGTTAGTATTTTTTGTTTTGTCTTAGAAGAGAATGTAGATAATAAAGAAACTTTATTATTAAATTTTTGTTAAAATATTATTAAAATTTGTCAGACATTGTGTTCTATGACCATATACTTTTAATTCTTTGTATTGTTTAGGCAGAGAAAAGGCCACTGCCAAAATAAAGGTAGTCTTCACAATAGCTGAATACAGCAGTTGCTGACATAGTTCGTGAGATCTTTAATAACGGCCTGGTTTTTAAGTTACAAATAAAAAAAGATTTTATGCTATTAATGTTATCCATGCAGTGGCAAATATCAGTAAATTTATTAGGTCTACAGTGGTGTCTTTTCAATAGAAAAAGGGTGAGAGTGGCACCCCATTAGTACCATCTGAATGTGTGCCTGATGCAGCTGGAACCATGTGGTTGTGTACTCACAGGGCAGATCCATCCTCCAGGATAAAAATAAATTTCATTCCATCTAAGTTTGTATATGGATGGACAGGCCTGTGTGCACAGTTTGCAAAGAGCTCTCCCTCTGCATAAACACTCTCACAAAGCCAAAGCTGGAGGCCAGTTCAGTCAAGATATGTACTGGTTTAACAACAAATTGTACTCAAGATGTTGTTTTAATTGACGTATCTGTGGGCAGTCAAACCCCTACTTTAATCTGGCTTGTATCAACTAATAAACCCACAACTTTTGTGGGAAAACAAGACCTGGCCCTACCCAAATCTTGTTCCTCTGCATGGAGTTTATAGAAAACTATGCAGCAGGCTGCATTAGTTACAGTGCAATCAAGGATTCACTAGGAGGGAAGAAAAGGACTTGTCCTCATGTGATCTCTGCATAAGATGCCTGTAATTCCTTGTGGGGGCTTTTGAGGTGACACAAACTGAGGTTATGTTGGATATGGAGGTAGAATTACAACATAAATTTATGTAAGTTTTCGGAGCACATTTAAAATTCGTAATTAATTGATTTTTAAAATATCCCTATTAGCCAAATGCTTGCAAAAGTCCAAAGATGAGCAAATGCCAGTACAGCAAGAGTAAATTTAGCATCCACCACTATGCTAAAAAAGAGTTATCCAAAACATAAGGCACAAGGAAAGGTGGATTTCAGAGTTGTTTTATTGTTTTGGGTGGGTTTTTTTAGATTTTCCTCTGAAAAGACAGAATGATCCCCTTGGGGAAAAAAGAAGGGTCACTTAGAAGCTTTTTTCAGGGCAAGCCACACACATATACAAACCTACACGTGCAAACACAGACAGATATATACACCCTACATTGCCTCAGAGCCACTACGTCTGGCTCTAGCGGAAGAAGGCCTGTTGAAGGGGTCTTTCACTTGGTATGTAGGGAAAAAAAATAGGGAAAGCAGGAGCAGAAATAAATATTTTAATAAATGTTCAAAGCCATGCTGCTTAGTACTGATTTTCAAGCAGCTTACTTCCAAATGCTTGTTACATGTTTGTATTACAATGTTTTACTTTCTTTTTTCTTCTGTCTTGAATCATTTACTGTCTTTTCCCTCTGCGTCCATTTATTTAGTCCTTACACCCCCCCTCCAGCTTTTTTTTGTAAACACCATAGTAAATTTTAATGTGGGAGCACCTATGACTTCATTTTATCAAGCTTTTGGTGCTCAACAATACTAGTATAAACATTTCTGGTTTTACATTTTTATCTCAATTGTTTAATCTGCTGTCTGTTTAAACTAGACATCAGCAGGGTTGCAGTCCTTAGCAGGCAATCCCATTCCTTCAGTGAGGATGCCTATTTTGTATGAAGCATGTGATGTTAGAAAGGTTTGTTAGCGTATACAACGATGAGACAGCTAGGATGCCATCTATGGTTTTTGTTGGAGCCTATTATCTTACACAGTAGCTACAACCTGATAAATGTCATTTAAATGCCTCAAAGTGCTTATTTAGTGTGGTGCAAGACATTTTTGTGTATGAAACTCCTGTTATTATCAGTAGGATATACATCCTCTCTGTGCCCTACTCCTGGCATGATACATTAACTAGGAATTTATAGCTGCATTCTAAAAGGGCAAGGATTTCTGTGTAGGTACTGCTGCAAATATACTGGGATATCTTGTTCTTACCATATTCCAGGGAAGAAAAGTTTGGCAAGTTTGCATAACTTGATGTACAGCTTCAAGAGCGAAAAAGGAATAATGTATAGCTGAAATGCCTCACCAGCACTAAGAGGCTCTGAAAAGCTGCAGCAGCACATAAATAAAGAGCAACCCACCATTCTGTGCCAACTACGACTTAGTTGGGAAACTATGCAATGATTAAACAATGAAATTAAACACATAGGACCTGGTACATTTAAATATTTAAATGCCACTTTTCATAACAAATCATACTAATGCATAACTGTGAGTCTGAGCTTGCTCTAGGATGGCCTATAACACTGCAAGCAAGACAGATAACTTTGTGCATACCTCTACATCTTCAGTCATGATCTGTGTTCTCCCATAGAGGCAGGCTAGCTACATGAGGTCTTGATTATGAAGCATCTTTGGTTTTACATATTTATCAGGGATATGACAGTCAGTTTTAAGTGAAAGAAATCTGCTTTCATATAAGCATAAATCTCAAGTAAATTCACTGACCTCAGTTATTCTACAGGAAAATGCTTCTTGAGGGCTTCTACTTAAAAGTTTCTTCTACTACTTACATTACTTTATTGGATAACTCCATGGCTCTTTTCAGTGGAATTGTTTTCCCCCTTTTTGTGCTATTCAGATAAACTTCACGGTGGAAGGTCCACTCAGATGTCCTTCAGGAAAGAGGGTTTACAGGCAGGAGAAAACCTCCAGCAGAAGGAAGCCTCTGAACCAGCTGTGTAACAAAGAAAAATATTGCTATGTGTTTCCAGAAAAAGTTTATGCTTCTAAATGGGAAGGTCAGTAGGAATCTATTCAGTGGCATACTGAGCAGGAGTTCTCAATTTTTAAGTGATTTTTTTGGGTCAGCAAAGAACTGGATATAAGATATTGGCCTCTACTTGTTTCCATGTCAAAACTGCATTAAAAGATGCATGTAAGTACATTAAGTGCTTTCCTAAAATTAATTTTCCTTGAAAGCCATTGCATGACTGTAACAACATTGTGCAGTCATTGAGTAACTTGCTAACCTCTGTTTATGACACATCTACAGGGGAAAAAGAAGTTCCTTGGTAACAGCTAAGATTACTTAACTAAGAAGTTAAAATGGGGTCTAACTCTGGATAATAGCTTGAGTTCAGATCTGCATTTTCCACAGGTCTCAACTTCAGGTGTCAAGCAGAGCTAAACCAGACTTGCACTGTCACTGTCTTGGCCAAGGTTTTGTGTAGCAGGAGGGGGTGGGAAAAAGCTCAGGCTGGGACTATGCTGCTCTAAAGGTCACTCTGCCTTGCAGAGGGAGCCTGCAGCAATGTGAATTCCTGAGTCGAGATTGTCAGGAAATGTTTTTTAGCTGAAACTACCTTTGAAACCATGTTAAAAAAACCCCAAAAACAATGAAAATGGATAATTCTCAAAGAAGTCCTTTATCATGGGGGCATTTTCTCTTGGAGGGAATTTATCTTGATGCGAGTTTCTTAATCAGGTTTAATCCTAAAAACATAGCATTTGTGAAACAGACATGAATAGCCCTTGGGGATTATTATTGTAGCCCCACCCTGACACCTGCACATCTTCTGTTTTTTCAGATATTGCCCCAGGGAAAACATTTGCCCCAGCATGCAAGCCTAAGAGTTTATAAGGATTTTCTATCATGTATGTTCTGTCTCACAATTCCAACTTTTTTTTTTTAATCTGTGTAAGTGTATACTAAGGGTGTGCTAAGGTCTACTGACACATCCAACATCATCTTCATCCTTCATTCTTTTTCAGTTATTCTCGTGGGGTGTTTTCATGTATGTGTGCATGTGTGTGTGTATCCATCCATCCATCCATCCTTCCATCCACCCACCCCTTCCTCCCTTCCTCCCTCTCACTGGGACTATTGGGCAGCAAGGGTAGCAGGGACATGTGCCAGCGTGGCTCAGGCTGTGGCCCTCTCACTCCTAGGCTGAGAGGTCATGTTCAAATCTCATTTCCTGATGCTGTGGACAGAAGTCTAAACAATTAGTGGCTTCATCTCTCGAACAAGATATTGACCTGGGGCTTCTGGATGTCAAAGATTTCAGAGAATATTTTCTCTGAAAAATATTTCTCTGGAAAGAAAGGGGAATAACCCCAATGCCTTGGCCAACATCCCAGTTTTCAGCAGAACTAGCATCAAAACAGAGTGTGATTAATGCTAAGTACATAATGGCTGCCACATTTGCCTCTGCAAGCAGAAGGTCTCTTGCACACAAGCTTTTTATTCTTTCTTTCTGATTCCAGTTGAAAATCAAAAATTTTCTTTAACTGCAGGACAAGCATTGTAAAATATATTGGTGCTCTAGTGTTTCACAAAGATTATCTTGATTTATGAGTACGTTTTCACCGCCCATTTTAAATTGGTGTAATTTAAATACTTTCAGATTTCCATTCCTCTTAAATAAGACATCAGTCTGTGGCCTGAACTTACTGTCTTCAAACTCCACACCCCTGTTCTGATAATCTCTGTAAAGACAGAATGGTACTTACCATTCAAAGATGGAATTTTGAGTCTAATAATAAGCTTTTCTCATTCCTGTTGCTCTTGAAATTTGATGTAGCTAATGCTGGAGAAGCTTAAGTGGCCAAGTTTAGTTTTATTTTCAGAATTATACTCTATCCCAAACCATGTGTTTAGAAAATCATTGTATTTGCTAGCAAGCATACAGGAACTCAGACTGAGGCTCAGACAGTTCCCATACTGATCACATGTGCTTCAGACTTAGGACAAACTCCATTAGAAGCAAATGCTGACATAAAAATGTATCTTAAGCCACATAAAAGGTTCACTTTTCCAAGTGGTGATGTTAGACTGTGGTAGCCATTTGGGGCAGTCAGCAGCAGCTGTATAGCTCCTGGATGAGGAAAGGAACACTTTCTGAGATCATAGAATATCCTGTACTGGAAGGGAGCCACAAGAATCACCAAGTCAAACTCCTGGCCCTGAATAGGACCACCCCAAGGTGTCACACCATGGGCCTGAGAGACTTGTCCAAATGCTTCTTGGATTTTGGCAAGCTTGAGATCAGTGCCTGCCCCTCTGCTTGCCCTTGTAACAAAGCTGTAGACTGCTAGGAGGATTCCTCAATCTCTTCTCCAAGCTGAACAATACCCACCAGCATTGTCCTTGCAGGAATTGAGTTTCTAAAGAGTGGGAGATGAATAATTAAAATGGCAGAAACTTGCTCTCCAAAACTGTAGGAAGTACAGAGGTGAAATATATCCACTTCCGAGATGCAGCCCTGGCTCTGCCCTGAGGCCAGCTTGGCCAGCTCTGCATGCAGCAGCAAGCTGCAGTTGCAGATGCATCTTGGAGAGAAACCATATGAGCATTGCAGTAAAATACTTGCTGTAACACCTTCTCTTTGTTATAGCAGAGCTCAGCTTCTCAGACACAGTGAGCAGGACACACATATAGCTGGCTGATCCTCAAGTACTCGGGATGTTGGTATGAGGGCATTTACCCACTGTGGTCACTTCTGGCATTGCAGCTTGGCTAGACCAGGTGAACAGGCAGTGCTTCCCCAGGCTGAGAGGCCCCAGCGTTCTGCACTACAATGCCTGGTGTGGCACTGCACCAGGGGGCTGTCAGTCCAAAATCCCTTCTCTAGGTCTTGGTGGGACTCACGGGGAAAAGTTCTTACATACCTGCTTACGCTTCCTATAATCTTCTCTTCTATTTTGCATTTTCTCTGTAAAGTCCATAATGCTTTTCACATCACAGTTCATTCTCTCCATTAATTTGCATAGAAATACAGGTGGTATGCAGGTCAACAGATGTCTTGGTATCAGAGATGTATAACATCAGGGGTTGTGCTGGTTTGGGTTTTTATTATTTGCATCATTTCAACAGGAAAATTGTTGAATTTTCCTCCACATGACCAGGAGTTGGACTTAATGATGCTGATGGGTCCCTTCCAACTCAGCATATTCTGTAATTCTATGAAAGCAGTGAGAATAACTGCAGTGGACAACAAATATGTTTCTGAATGTTACTAGCATTTAAGTAACACCTATACTTGGTAAGGCAAAGCTACAGGGATTGTGACACAAGTCATGAGAAGTGAGGCTGAACATTCACATAAGCCCTGACAATCACTAGGAGAAGAGAGGTTATGGGAGACGACTCTTGGAGAGTTCAGCCCCAGCCTCCAACTTGACATCCACTGTATGATGAGAGCTTTGATGAAGATGAAAGAGATGACACTGATGAAGGCTGTTATCTGGCTTTTCAGTAACTATGTGGAAGCTGGAAAACCTAAGGAATTTCATCTAAGACTGCAAAGCTACAAAGTCTGCATGGTATTGTGACCATGGGGTAATACAGGGAAAGTAACAGAGGAACACAATGAATTTGCCTCCCATTTCCTCCCTGTGATTTAGAAGGAAATAATATCACAACTTTTCCAGCCACAGCCTCCTCCCTACTTTACCAATAGTAGAGAAAGAGCTAATTTGCCAGGATTGGGAAAATGTCATTGAAACAATGGGGACACATCATAACGGTGAACACAACTGGTTAGGAAGATCCATGATAAATCTTCAGAACAAAATATTTTTCTCATTTAAAAAACCAACTTTTAAAAAAACTCTTTTAAAAAAACCCTATCTTTTTAGCTTTTTGAAAGTCTTAGAGGGAACATCTTCCTAGATTGGCACATGCACACTGGGATTGTTGCCAGACTAACAAGTATTTGAGGAACCACCTATTTTCCTGTTTGTCCTGGAGCCACTGGGATGCAAAGGCAGATGTGAGCATAGCTTCAAGATTTTGAACTGCCTTGCAAAATGATTGTTTAATGTGTATTTGTAGACTGATGCTGGAAACACTTCATAATTAGACTACGTCTAAGTAAGCCAAAATATTTTTGTTGTGATATTTGAATGTTACATTTTAGAGATGATTTGTAAAACAAAAAGGAAAATGTTACCAGGAAAGAGGGTAGGGACAAAAATATCTCTGCTCATTTTGAACTGCCAGACATAAAAGCAATTACCAGAGCAGACTGGTGAGATGTGCACCCGAAGGAGGCCTTAAGGGCATGCTTTGATATTATGTCAGAGGAATCAGAGGAATGTCTGCTTTGTGCTAATTTGTGTCAGTGTAGTTGGCTTGCATATAGACTTTAAATGAATTGCTGATTTTAAATAAATATGCCAGTTTTGAAAGCCTAAGTAAATCATCATCTTCATAAGAAATCACAGCAAACACAGATATTTCTATGAAGATTTTATCCATGAAAAGGAAGATTCAAGGTGCTGACCATTCTTATATGAATCAGAGATTAGAGTATCATTACCTTTAGTGTACAATGTGGTCAGTACGGAGTGCGTACAAAGTGTTCACACAAGTGAGAAGACCTCTTTTGGCCATGAGATGTTATCATGTGGCAGAAGATGACTGTTAACCTAGATCACAAAAACATCTCTACAGTACAGTAGAGCCTGGCAAGTAAGTTTTAGGTTCTTCTGTGTCCTTACACTTTAAGACAGTCTTTTGGTATTTGAAGGCTGCAAACATCTTGTATGCTTCCTGAATCACTTTCTAATCCTTCTGCCCTCTTTTGAAAAGTTACTGCCTTCACTTCTAAGCTTCTGCACACTCTTGACCAAGTTCGAGATCATCCTCCTTTTTTCCTATTTCTTCTATCTTCCAGTTAAGTTTCTATACTTGTTTTTCAAGCATAGCACAGGAAGGCCACTGAGAAGTATCTGATGAGCAAGAAGAAAACCGTAAATGAGAAAACTCTTTAAAGTTTTTCCATAAGGATATAATTAGAAGTATTTAATTTGCTTTAGATGGCTCATTCAGGACAGGTCAGCAAATCCCAGTATAATGAACACATGAAGGACATGACCAATGGACTGATGGATGTCAAAAGTGATGAGATAACTGCCTATACTTGTGATTCTGACTGATATTTGGCTTGTCAGGATGCCAAAGGATCAGTGGAATAAATTGAAATGGATCAGGGACCTGTGCAACAGGATATTTCAGAGTGCCAGAATTTCATCATTATTCCTGGGGTTGTTTTGCAGCCAAATTTATTGCTGATTCTTCTCCACATGGACTGAAGAAATTCAGGACTTCTTTCCTGAGAAAGTCAAGGAGCTATACTTCAAATGGGTTTCTGGGAACAAGGCATTTTTAAAACACTGGGAATTTTAATGGAGGAAAAGTAGGGCTTTGAGATGTAATTGCTTTGACTTTGAGCCATAGAGTTCAAGTCAAAAACATGAACAGTCCTAGTTCTAGGAACATAGGCATTATGTGTGAAGGATTAATCACTGATAATTAATGCAGCATCCCAACATGCACTAATGGGAAAGGATTAAAAGGCAATTCATGTCAGCTAGTTCTATTAAATCAGCAAAAATTTGACATTTTACCAACCAGACTTCAGATTGCAACATGGAAGTAAATCCCAAACCAGGGGTAGCTCTACTGGTAAAATAAGGGTGGTTAGATCTTACCAACCTATAAGTAACAGCAACCACATCAGGTTTATTAAATGTTAGCAGTCTTCATTGTTACTCTGACAACACCTTTTAAAACATGCCCATCTCTACTACTCATCACCATACCGTAGAAACTATAGTTACACATGCAAACAGGCTGCTGACAATCAAATTGACAAGGTATCTTTCTGTTTCTACTGTTTGTGGTCTACAACCCACAGACTCTGATACATTCATTCCGTCTATCAGAAAACCTGTCTTCATATCTCAGTTTACATAGACACTGCTCACTCTCCGTCTTACAGATCTCCTTCAACAGTACTAATCAGAGACAATTTTTTTTTCCTGATTTTCTCTAGGTCCCTGAATGCCTGGGTGCCAAAGAGGTGGCTGGATGAATATATTTTAAATTAGAGGGAAACAAAATGCTCTCCCTGTCAGACTGAAAAGTTCATGCCTTGGGAGAGCAGCAGATTGTTCTGAAACACTACAAATGTAAGACTATTAAGGGTGATTTATTAGAAGAATATTTAATGAAATACAAGTTTTTAGATTATTATCATTCATTCTTCTGTCATGTCATATTTGCTTCTAAAAAATTAAAGTAAGCATCTATCTTCAGTTCTTTAAAAGTGAATTCTTCCTGAATGTAAGACCTAAGGATAGCTGTATGTACTATATACACTATACACAAATGAATGTCACATAGCAAAGTAGAGGGAAAGACTGAAATTCTTCAACTTTCCATCATTCTAAATGCAAGCTTTAGCAGTGCTGAGATAGAGTGATGTAGTTCATGGCCCAGATATGCAGCAATTTTATGTGCATTTTAATTAAAGGCAATGGTCCTCATCCTGCTGAGGATTTGGTCACTGATGTACAGTGGAGCAGGAACAGTCTCAGTAGGCAATCTTCAGTATCTAGAAGCTGCATCTCCAGCATGGTTTTTGTTCAGAAAAGTAGTGAAGTTTTGAAGTGGATGCTCTGATCATCCTCACTCACTGTGTATTGACTTGGTTTGCAGAGTGGGTTTGGTGCATACATCAGATATTCTTTCTGGGGGAAATGAAACTGTAACTTTCAGTTCAAAAGTATACCAGCTGCACTGCCACCATAATTAGAGCAGAAGGATTCAGAACCACATGTATAGTAGGCACCACCCACAATATAAACCAGGAATAGTTCAAGCATCAAAGTAAATCTGATCTAAGGTAACATGCACATATGTATGTATCCCAGGGAAGAGACTGAGTCCCTATGGAAGTGGCACTTAGGGACATGGTTTAGTGGTGGAGTTGGCCATGCTGGGTTAATGGTTAGACTAAATGATCTTAGAAGTCTTTTCCAACCTGAATTATTCTATGATTCTATGGTTCTTTAAATGGAGGACTCAGTACCAGCCATTTCCTGCTGCTGATCTTCTCCTATTGCATTGAACTGTTGATGCAGATGTGACCAGCATACAGTAGCATGCAGCCTACTACAGAATATCGAACTGGGAGTCAGATTCTCTAATGACACACATTTCCAAAACAGATCTATAAAGCATGTGATCAGCAGTGACAGTTGTGGAAGTACAAGGGACATAGAAAAAGCTGTGAATAATAATAATTTCTTTCAGGTGCTTCTCTGCAAGGTGAGTCATTGGATTCTGCTTCCTTTACTCATATCAGTTGCAGGCCAACATGTAATTGAAAGAGCTTGATTCACTGTCCAGCCATGTATAGGTGTGCAAAGAAAATGTAATGGGAATGTTTAAAATAATCCCACCAGAAGCCAAGACCTTTCATTCCACTTTGCATTTGCATTTTGTTGTTTTAAATGAGTGTGAAGTAGGGGATATTAATGCTGCCTGACTTCAGGCACTCATCTTAGGGGAAGAGTCTCCTTGGACTCTATGGTCACTGGAAAGAGAAAGACCTTTCTGGAAGGCTGCTGATCATCTGCCTTTGATGGCTGAACTCAGATTGCGTAAACACTCTCTAATGCATAGCAACAGAGAATCAAGCCTACTGTTAGTAGAACTAGGACGTCTATGATGTAAAAGTGCAATAAAAGAGTGAATTAATGCATTTTAATGCATTAAAAGTTACGGAAAATCAGTTGTTTTTGCACAGCATGAGATTGAAAATAAACGTGGATATTTCATTATAAACCCATGTGATTCTTAACTCTGATGTGATAGATTTTTAGGTTGTAGAACCAAAGGAAAATAGTCCTAAAGCTTTATGATTATTTCCTTTTTAAACTACTTGATAAACAGCAAACAGGAGAGCCCTTGCTTTAAAAAGAAATGACCTGGCAAAGCTTCCAGCTAGAGCAAGGATAAGGCATGATTACAATCTGTTTACTGGAACATGATAAAGTCATCTGAAAAAACAAAAAGCTCTGGAAACCTCCCATTTGCTTTGGATAGGTATCCTAAACATAATGTAAGATATGACATTACCTTTTTCATTTCCTTATCTAATGTGAAAAAATATGAAAATTATTTGAAATTGTTGTGCTTTATTTTTTTATCCTGTAATAAACAAAAATCACTGTCAATAAATTCAGAAGATATTACTGTGAGTTCATTTTACAATCCCATGTATGTTACTGAAAGAAAAAAAATCTGTTTGAAGAAAGTATCTGACAGAAACAAGCAAAAGGGGATAATTCAGCATGCAGGCTAATTCCCTTTACTTAGACTTTCCCATGTACATTTATAATTATATAAGAACATCCCATCCTGAAAAATCCATCTCACTGCTGAAAATTACTAGTCTTACTAATAGTCTATAAGTCTAAAAGTGAGCTGGGGATGAACTGGTCGCTGCCTAAATGGCAAAGACCAAAAGCTCTGTGGTTTTGAAAAGCCAAAAGCTGGCATAGGGTCAAATGGTCCTTTGGCAGTAGTCCAGTTTCTCTCATATACATATATATGTGAGCTTCTTGGCTTTCCAGCTAGAAGCAGATGAGCCAAGGGAAAAAGACTTGCATCCCGTTCTGTTGCACTTCACAAGAGCAATGGGTGCTCCAGACAGAATCGTAGTTATATCCATTTGGTTAGATTAATACAAATATCATAATTTATCTCCCAGCAGTCATTTCTCAGGCAGTGTGCAAATATGAACACAACTGCAGCAAAAGGTTTTCTTATAGTGACTGATATACATGCCAGAGAGCTAACCCATCTTCTTGCACCACCTTCAGCCCTACAGGTACTGAAATGCCCAATTCCAGTTTATTACATCTTTTCATCCCCTTCAAAATTACGGTTCCTGCTTATATTGAAGTAGAGGCCTTAATAAGTATATGCTTATTTAATTAGTACAAATGTAAGCATATGCATACCTACTAGGCCTTTGGGGTTTCAATGGGACCATGACATGATTGCACCTCATTATATTGGTTAATATTGTGTGAAAACAAATGTTCCACAGATTTCTTTACAGCCCTCCTCTAACTTCACTAAAGTTAATTAATGCATTTCCTTCTAGGTATGACTGTGCAATGACTAGCCAAGGAAGATGACTCTTGCCTCATGCAGCCAGCCATTGGGTGCTGTGCCCTTGGGAAGTGGACCCAGCTCCCAAAACAGGTGTTACGGCCAGCAGACAGAGATCATTAGTTGCTGGCAGATAGGGTGTATACAAAAGATCTCCTGAGATCAAGTACAGCGGCTTGAACTCTGTTCTCTGCCTTGCCTCGGGGTCTCTGTTGTTGTCCTTGGCTTCACTGTTCGGGATCCTGCTGGCACTCACCACCTGTTCATTTGTACTTCTGTCCCAAGCCATCTGTCCTTGCTGTTGCTCTGTCTGCTCCTTCTCCTGGACTCACCTCATGAATTACAATCCCTGGTTTTCTGGCTCCATCTGAAGTTCAGCTATGCTCTTGTCAAAGTGCATGCAAGCTTCCTGGCGCCAAACCTTACTTCCAACCGTATGCCTGCCTTTCTCTGTTAGGCTAATAAGCATTATATGTCTCTGGTTCTTGATTTCAGATTGCCTTAATTATATCGCCTGGCTCCACCCAGACTCAAACCCCAGGGCCTCACTGTGAGTCGTGTAACTCCCATGTCCCGTCATAACAGTCTTCACAGACAGGTGCAGGCAGACAGCAGCTGGTTTTGCTGGTACTCCAAGCTGGGCAGAAATGAGCCAGCTTTGGTCTCGAAGCTGTACACCCACATTACCTGAAAGGAAGAGTTCTTTTATAACCAGACAAGATACGCAGTAGCTTGGATCACAGACAAACTGCATCCATCTCTGTCTTTACTTGCTCACTTAGAGGTACTGTGTAAACCTGTACTAACTTTTAGGGTACAGATTAAATTTAGATACCAAGTAGAGACACACTGTTCAAGTGTCAAATGTTTGCCCAGATGTTGAGACATATCCTCTGTGACACATAGGTAGACAGAAATTTACTGTGCAGGTTGGAGAGGACAAAGGCAGAAAGATTTCTACTAAACTTTCTAAAAACTGGATATAGTTTATCTGTGAACATTATCTATGTTGACCATGCCATTCAGATGAAGCATAGCAACTGCACTTCATTAATTTGAGTATCAAGCAAATTCCAGTCTGAAGCATCCTTTTTGAATGTGGTGGGTTGACCTTGGCTGGATACCAAGTTTGTCTATCACACTCCCTTCTCAGCTGGACAGGGGAGAAATAATAAGATGGAAAATGACTCATAGGTTGAGATAAGGCAGTTTACTAAAGCAAAAGTGAAAGTTTGTGTGTGCGCAAGCAAGAGGAAAAGAATAATTTTATTCTCTACTTCCCATCGTCAAGTGATGTCCTGGGAAGCAGGGCTTCGGCATGCACAGTGGTTGCTCCAAAAGGCAAATGTTGTAAATAATGAATGCTCTCTCTTCCTCCTTGTTTCCTTAGCTTTTATATCAGAGCTGACATCATACAGTATGGAAGATCCCTTTGGTAAATTTAGGTCAGCTGGCCTAGTAATGTCCCCTCCCAGCCTCTTGCCCACTCCAGCCTACTGATGGAGGGCAGAGTGTTAGAAAAAACAGCCCTGATGATGTGCCAGCACTGCTCAGCAGTAGCCAAAACAGTGGGGTGTTATCAAGACCTTTCTAGCTGCCAGTGCAAAGCACAGCACTGTGAGGGCTGCTATGGGAAAATGAACTCCATCTCAGCCAGACCCAATACAGTGAATTAGGTGTCTCTATTTGTTTCAGTAGAGTTACTCTAGACTTTTTCAAAACCTGTATTTCTATAAGTGGAACACAAATCTTATTTCTAAAATACTAGAATTGGAAGTTTAGGCCTTTATCCAGGATAGTTACAACAACTTTACACCAGCTGATGATTTGATCCCATGTAACTTCCACACCAGCAAATGAAACATCAACAGATATAGAAGATGCCAGAAAGATGTGCTTGAGCTACCTTAAAGCTAACTAGTTTGTCTACTGGTAGTAATATAAGCAGAGTTCAAGCGTAAACTAAGTTAGGCTAGATTTAATTTAGACTACAGGAATTTTATAGCTTAGGCTGAGCTCTATGCTTGCATAGCTTGTACCCAACCCCGGAAACACAAACCTAACAAAGCCACTGCACACTGGAATCATTAATGCAATTATTAAACTTAAAGGCTGCCTATTTTATGGCACCTTTAAAAGCAAATGAAGCATTTATTACCTTCCAAATTGTTTTTAATACCTGAGTATCTCAATGGGTCTGCTCATAAGTACTGTACAATGTGAGCAAAGACACAGTGGCAGGATCTGGCCATAAATGCTTTCAGGCATGTGACAGAGACAGAGATTTTTGTGCTTTTGTTTCTAGGTAACTGCCTGATTTTGTATAACGGTATTTTGATTATGATATGGACTTCATTAAACACTGTATGGGCAAATGGCATGCTTTATGTTATATTTAGCTTTATCTCTCTACTTACGAGGACCGTGTGGGGTAATTGCTTCTTTGAGGGCTGATCCTCATCTCTTTATTAAAGCTAAAGTGTGAATCTGTGGGAACATTATATAACAGGGGAATGAGATTCCAGCTCTGCTGTAATATGTTTAACCTGAATAAACAGTCGGGCTGGAAATTGTCTGTGTGTTGTATAACCCCCTCATAAGTTAACACATAACTAAATTACAGATTTTGGAACTTATACTGGAAATCATTTACTTGCATAAGAAACCCCAGTGGGATTCAGTGGGATATTATTGGGACCTAATACAAAGTCACTAAAACAAGTAGGAGTTTCTAAACTGAGTCTTGACTGTTTTAAGTAAAAACAAATTAACACATCTAGACATTCTCTAGACAGAGCAAGTGTCTAATGTGACCTGTATGTATCACCTACACAATTCCTATACTTCTAGAGAAAGTCGTCATTAAAACTACTGCACATATTTGGGGTATAAAACAATACAAAATATATTTTCCTTTGTGCTTACTGCTGCTGCAGAGAAGTGTGAGTGTCATACAATGGTGACTGTACACAGGATATGCTTGCAGGATATTTCTGTGTTTTGTGGGGAACTGCATAGCATCTCTTTGAAAGTAAGACTCTTTGGAAATATACAATGCAGAAAAGCAGTGACAAAAATTTTGAATTTTAATTATAGATTAGCTTTTTTTTACAAAAAGAAGACATAGTAATTGTACTTTAAGCATTATCTTTTTACACTGTTTCCTTTTCTACAGTAGTTAGACCTCTGTTATAATCTTATCTAAATGCGAGTGAGGAGGGACTAGCACCAGATCCTTCTCCTTGAGAAGTAATTGTTTGCCATTTATTTTACTGGTACCACACTGATTTTATAAAGATCGTAAGATTTAATATTATGCACAAATTCAAAATTATGCAAACTCTACATTTTTAAAATACTGGACCCCACAGAATTGTAACACAGACACTTACCACAGAAATCACTTTTGTGTTATCTGACGTGCAAGAATGTGTTTTTTCAGAGCACTCTTGGTTCAATCAAAATTCCCACTGCAAAAGAAGATGCAGCATTGGGTGCTGTATCTCTGGTAGACTATTACATCTTTATTAAGGCTTTAATTCAAATATTTTAGATCTTAAATTTTGAACAGTGGGAGTGGAAAGATTCTAATTAACATGATCAAAATTCTTTATTCAGCTCCTGAGGTTCAAATACGAACTGAGGTCAGAAATGTAAAATTAAGAATTTTAAGCTATTTATCCTGTCTAAATCAAGATTCAGGTGCACAGCCAGGAATATTACAAGTTCCTATTATTTATTCTACTAATCAGCCCACAGTCCTAAATAAGTAATCAAAATGTTAATAATAAAAATAATTAAAACAATTACATTTTAAAATTTTATCTTCCAACTATAACTGCATACACAAGTATAATTTTAATTTAATTTTACTGTTACTAATCTAGTTGAAATAAGGTAATTTCTTGTCTATCTATCCACCCATCAATCTTAAAATGAGCGTAATGTAGAACTTTCCTAGGACCAGCCTTTACTTTCTTGAGCCAGCTCCTATAGAGGGAGAAAGCAACAAAATGCACATAACTAGAAATCAAGGAATGCTTAATAAAACCTGGAGCCAAGTGTCTGATCTCAGCAAAATCAGCGTTTTAGATCTCAGCTAGTGCTTGAAGTAAAAGTATACTGTAACTGTTTCAGTCATAAAGTATATAGTACATACACTATACCAGTGTTGTAACAGGGAAGTGATCACAACCCAAATACACCTGGAAGGAAGAGACAGGTGGGCATGGGAGACGAAGAACAGCACTGCCTGGCTGTGTCTGGGGGGTGACTTTCTGCTGGGGTCCTGGCTCACTTCATGTCGCTGTTGCTGTACACTCAGGACTGAGTATGTGCTAAGTGTGTCCCCTCAAGATGTCAGTTTTTAAAATTAAGACTGCCAAGAATGAGAAAGTTGTTTTTATAAATTAACATGAAAGTTATCTAGCCCTCCACTCACTGCCGTGTTGCACAGAGTCCAATTTTCTGGCTGCCATGTGGAAGCAAAGAGAAAGTCACTTGAAGGCAGATACATTACCTCCACAGAGAAGACAAAGGCAATGCTCGCTTGCCTTACTCAAGTTAGCAGATTTATTTTCCATATGCCAGAATCCAGGTCCAAAGGACATCAAACCATTAAAGAAACCTTCCCAGACATGAAAAAGTAATGATGTAATGGTCACAGCTAAAACTACAGGTGAGATTTCTTATGATGGTTGAGCCTACGTAATGTATTCCTGCTTTTGAGAAGGGTGATTCTGTCCTTCCTCAGGCCTGCTCACATACTCCCAAGTCTTTTGGAAGCCTCCTGTCACCCTTTGATATATTTGTTCTGTCTGCTAGACCAGCAGAAAACTAGCTGAGCCAAGAACTAAATAGTCTGCCAGTGTAGCCAACTCATTCAGATGTCAAATGAACATCAAAGCCTGGGAAAACACTGGGAAGGGCATCTGTGCATCCTGAGGTAGGGAATGGGCAGTACAAAAAAAAGATGACTAGACCTTTCCGTGGTAGTAACCTGCCTGTATGTCTTCATTATCTAGTGAAACCTTAACCTAGGTCTCTGAGAAAATGCTGGAAGACATGTCTTCCTCTCAGGCAAAGAGAAGGCTGAGTCATATATCCAAATTGTTTAGGGAAATTAAAAAATATGGCTAAAATCTAGAGGTTACCGCCTTTTCCTCATCTTACACTAAGTGGGAAAATAATTCTTTGGTGAGAAGAAGATGGTTTTGAGTTACAAAAGCATCTGCTAAAAGGAAAATTAATTTTACAGGTCCCTTCTCAGGTGTTTGGGGTTTCTGGGACGAATGGGGGAGTTGCAGGCCACCATGCCAATACTGGAATGGTTAGGAAATGTAATTTAATCAGATGAGGGTTGAAAGTCACAAGCCTATCAAGCCAGAAGCCATTTAAGAAGATTCTAAAGCATACATCTCTGCATTTATGATATAGATGTTAAAGTTTCCGGAGTACAAGATTTTAAAGTTTCTGGAGTACCTTAGTGTTACATTAGTGGCTGCCATAATTTTGCCTCAGATTAATTGTCTCAATTAAGTAACTCTTCTTTTGAACTGACAAGATGAAGCAATTCAATTTCTTTATGGCCTTGTGCTAGGGAAAAATAGGAGGCCACCAAAGAAGAAGTCACTTGATGGTTTAGGATAAAGTCTGATCAGTTGAACTGTAGCCTGAGAAGTTACCTACAAAAGTAGCTTTCCCTAGTAAACAAAGGGCTTGTAACAAATACGGGGAGAGAAAAACAGTAGAAGTGTTTATTAGGACAGTGAACTACTAGAAGAAGTGATTTCTGAGCAAGAAAACTGCTTTCAGTTGCTTGTTTCTATTGTATTCAGAGACACAGGTCTTTATAAATATTCTTATAAATAAGTATTGCTGTACTCTAACAGACAGTTCTCTTTCTTAAAAAAACACTCATTTTAGTGGCTGTCTGAATAGGCTAAAGGATAACATTATTTTTGCAGTGATATAGGTGTGTCACTTGTGTTACTACATTGCTAAGACTAATCATGATGTGAGTGTGCAGTTACGTCATATGCTCACAAAAATAGAGCCTGTAGGCACCATGAGCAGCTGGGCATACTCCTAGATGCCCAAAATCCAAGCCAAGCCAATTGTTCAGCCACATATAGATTTTAGTATTTTTAGTTTAGAGAAATGACACATTCATATATCAAAACAAATATTTAAAAGGAAATTCATGTACCTTCTGGTAGCAGAAAGGCAGAAACGTGTCACGGATGCCAATAACCCTTGAGTGCATGTATATTTGCATTGTAAGTGAGAAGTTAGAATAGGATGTCTTTCATTTCTATTTGTCCAAAGCATTCTCCTGCAGCCCTGGAAGTATGTTTCTCAGCTGTGATATGTTCAGAATACAGCTCACAGGGAACAACTTGCATGCATTTCAGAGGGACAAGTCATTCCACTCCCCCTTAGTATTTAAATTGTATGTTTCAGCAGTATGCTCCTTGACTCAAGCACACACAAGTGTAGGAAGGAAACACTTTACCTTCAGAAAGCTGAACAGAGGTTTGTAAAAGCTACGATAAGGTTATGTGGCCTTTTGGACCAAGGGGACAAAATGGACAACTGTCATAGCATTGTCTAACACTGTGTCTGCATCCATACACATGCAGTGCTCCCAGGACTGCAAAGACAGAATAGAAACAGAGCACCTGTATTTCTGTTACACAACATACGGCTCAGTTCTTTTTTTATTACATGACTAGACAAAATTTAAATTTAATTGAAAGTAAGAATGATTTTTAAAGTCAAATTTATAAATAAGTGTATTTTCCTGTTTCTAAAGGACATAGTGTTACTTTTTACTAGCCAAGACAACTATTTTTAGCTTAACCCATGTACTGCTGAAATTGTCCATAGAACCAATGCTGCTTTAACAGATGGGTACACATAAAAATATGTGAGAGCATCTCTGTGGGAATCAAGCTTAAATGTTAGCTTGCATTGCCATTCAGGAATACAGAGACACCATTCTGTGTAAAGCTCATGGAAGATGCTAGGAGAATGCACCACTGCAAATCCAACTCAGAACTGCATAGTTTATAAATCTGTGCTCTGGTTGCTATGGTAGTTTTAGTTTTGGTTTTGGTGACTCAGGATTATGCAGCATCAGAAAGTAACCCATCTTAAAATGTGGGGTTTCTGCATAAGAATCTTACCCAGAACTGACAAAATCAAAGAGCAAGAAGTCTGCTTCTTATGTAGTTTACTTGAAAATTTTGATAGCAATTTGTGCATAGTCTTCTTACCTCTTTTTTTCTGGATAAGGATTGTACCAGAGATTTCACTGTTACATGTGTGGGTGTATCACACAATCAGAGTAGGGAATACATCAGATTTAAAGATAGAAAAGACTATGACTATCAAGTAAAACAATGAAGGAAACCCCTTATGATAAGTATCTCTGTCATGGCCTTTTCATGTGAAAAGATACTTTTATATTTTCTTATCCTATCTCTCATTTTACCATCCATGATTCTTTATACAAATCTGTTAAATTTACTAGAAAGTTTTGTGTCAATATATGTATGCAATATTGGTCACTATCCTTCAAATTACCCTTTTTCCCCAGAGCTGGAATTGATGACATTAACTGTGATATATTAGTTTTCCTTCAGTGGGGAGAGAAAAACGTTAAGACAAAATTTTTAGAAGCCACACCATGTGTAATGCTGTTCAAGATGAAAGACAAGACAGCAAATATCCTGATCGAGGTCAGAACAAAAATTCTACATCCCAAAAGATGATGATTTTGGGTAGCGCAAAAGCTTCATCTGTGAACTTCTGTCATCTAGAAGCCTGTGTGAAGTAGCTTTGAACAATGGTTGTAATGCTTTTAAGAAAAAATGGAAAACCAGAGAGCACACTGATAGCCATCTCATTGCTAAATCATTTTATTGAACATTTGTCATTAAATTTACTGGAAATATGTATACACATAGAAGCTATCTCTGCAAATGTTTACATAGTTACCTCTATTGAAAAGTAGTCCTACTGAATTCAGTGCTAATATTTATATGTGGAAAATTACATACTTAATCATCTTTAGTGCTGGGTAAATATACATGCAAACAAAGGATTTGACAGCACACCTAGTGTGTTGGTTAGTCTGGTAGTGATACATCAAAAAAGCCTGATAAAACTAGGTCTGGTTATTGTGTCCTTAAGCTGCACTCATAATGTAGCTCAAATGGTTAAGTGTCTCTTGTTAGCATACTATGATTATTGTAAACACACATGCACACTTATGCAGTTATCTAATTCACAGTTGTGATACTCTCTTGCAGTAGTGAGTCTTTTAGAATTAATTTGATACTCACTTCTAATATGGTCTTCAAAGACAGCCTTAATATATAAGTTTGCTCCAACCCTGTGCACAAATGAATTTAACACTTCATGCTTAGGCAGATAATTGGAAAAGAATTTCATATTTCTACAGAAATTATTATTGGTATTTACATATGTTTTTCTCAATTAGTATAGAATTAGAAGCCGTAGACAGTCTCATCTCTCAGCTACACTGATTTTACAATGAAATGGAATGACATCAGACACGGGGTAGAATGGCATTAGGATGGGGTAAAGAATATGGCCCAATATGCCTTTGCTATTGAAATTACAAACATTTATGGGAGATATGAGATAGGAAAAAAATATAAATGGAAAACTGATTGTTGTTATTATTATTATTATTATTCCCTTCTTGAAGAGTAAACACTTGCAGAGATTAACTAGTTTACATGAATGGCAGCTCTACTTTTTGCTTAAGGAAGATTATATGCTTTCCTAGATTTAAGAACCACATATAATTTCCAGCAGAGCACACAGCTATCTCCAGAAGACATTTATATTCAATATAAATGGAATATCTGAGTTTCAGCTGACTGTACAAATGAATTATATCTTGCCTGTAGTGTCTGTAAAAACCCTCAAACATAACATAACTCCCAACCACGAGGTGTAATCCAAAAAAAATTAAAAAGTCAAGGAAAATAATGCAAAAATGTAGAACATACAAATAGCTGCAGTGTATGGAAAAATATTTGCTGAAGTTCTCTGAAAAGCTGGAGCTGAATCAGTGAAAAATCTTCCCTTGAAAGAAGAATAAAAGGAAAGTATGAGATCTGTTTTTTTAAACCAAATTAACTGTATGATACTTAAGAACAAAATTGAGCTGTAGAACCTCTGCATTTCACTAACAAGCCAAGAAGAGCAAGTTGGACTTAAAAAGAGGATCCATGACCAGAAAGAAAAAGCTGAGCTGGAAAACTGAAATCAAGGAGAGGGGACTCGGGCTCTGATGAAAACTTAGAAACATGCTCCGTGACACTGAAATTCCTGAGACAGTGCATCTTGAACACGTGCCTATCAATTTGCCTAGAATTACTTTGTTGCTAATAAAGCACTGTTTAAATACTGTTTGTTGAAATCAGTGTATTAGATTCTTCAGCTATGAGGCTTCTTGAAGAGTCAAATTATCAAACAGCCAGCTGAGAGAGAAGCAGCATGTTGGGGAGGTGACTTATAAAATATCTGAGACATCTGGGGCAGGAGAAGGCAGCTTTTATCCTGCGTTACCTTTTTCTGAGTTATAGTTTTCAGGTCCTTAGGAAATGGCACTGGGTTGAGAGTTTCTCCCCAAGGGAGTTTGCCCACAAGGACAAGACCACAGCAGGGGGCTGGAGCCTGTGCAAATTCACTCCTTAGACATGAGTCAGGCGATGCAGCCAAGCTCCTGGCTGGTAACTGTCCATTACATGCTGGTGGTACCAGTGCTATGCCAAAGCACAACTAAATCACTCAGGTGAGTAATAAACACTGGAAAGACTGGCTTTGAAGTGTGCAGTCAGCCATATTTTCAAACCCAGGAATATAAACTGTACCCCTGGATAGTCACACAGGCTGCCAATGGGAAGGTATAAATTGGGTGCCAGGTAATCTTTCATCCACCTACTTAGACTGCAAATCTTTCTCTGGCAAATCTGTCATCTTGACTGCCAGATGTTGTCTTTTGTTCTCAATCACATTACGCCTGCAAACTGTCAGTGTATGTATCTCATGCACCGCTGTATGAGTAAGTCTGATGGATATTATGCAAATATTTCCTGATGAAAATCTATTCTGAAAGACATTAAGAACAGCACGTTGCTGCAGGTACCTTGTAACTACTACTTCTTGTGAAATGTCACTGATATCTTTATCAATAAAAATGGAAATAGGAGACTGAGTTGGCTGCAAGACTGCCCACCATGAGAAGGAGACATTATAATTAGAAAAGCACAAATCATGCAAAATTTGAAGTGTATGAGGTTTGGGGACCCTCTCAAACTATACTTTGTTTCCTATAATTAGTTGAAAATAAAATTTATTTTCCAGTAAATTCAAAACCACATTTTATCCCCAGAGATGATTCCATTTAAAGCAAAATACATATTGCTCCTAGCATAGAAAAAACTTTATTATCTGTAATAGCTTGGTTCCTAGAAGTTGCAACTCCGAACAAAAACATTTTAGTCTTTGTATCTTGAAATGCTGCGTGGTTTGTAGCTACTTGTTTTCTCCCAAGAGAAAGGATGGCTGTCCTATCCCAGGTTTTGACATCATGGAAGTGAACTGTAAGTGAAATGGACAATAAGCACAATCCATTGCCATGTAGAATGATAGAATCATAGAATGTTAAGGGGTTGGAATGGATCTTAAAAATCATCTAATCCCACTCCCCTCCCATGGGCAGCAACACCTCCCAGTAAACCAGGTTGGTCAAGGCCTTATATCCAAACTGGCTTTGAACACTGCCAGGGCTGGGGTTGCCTCCCTGAGCAACCTGTTCCAGTGTCTCACCACACTCATAGTAAAGAATTTCTTCTAATATCTAGTCTAATTTGTACCCATTACTTCTTGTCCTATCACTACAGTTCCTGACAAAGACTCTCCTTCCCTGACGGCCCCCTAAAGTGTAGAGGCAAATGGTGCTTTTGTCCAACAAGCTGGTCTGACGTGGTCGTTCCCAAAACAAAGGACCCTCAAACAAGTTGCTCCATTTATTACCTTTTTTCCCGTCAAGTGGCTGCATGTGCCCCGTTTGCCAATACAGGCAGAAACACGGATGTTGCCGCAGGTGACAGAGGTCACAGGTACGGACGGGCAGCGCCTTTAGC
>NW_008240038.1:0-215 GCF_000691975.1 Corvus brachyrhynchos
TCCGTGGACACCGACAGCTCAGCAAGGAACGGATGGGAGCCATCTGCCGACTTCCAGAGCCCCACAACGTGAGAGAGATGCAGGCTTGTCTGGGAATGGTAGGTTGGCGTCATTTGTGGGTAGCAAATTATGGATTGTTGGTGAAACCCTTGTATGGAGCAATAAAAGCAGCTGAAAATGGCATTATAATTTGGACTGAAAGCACAAGGGCTGCA
>NW_008240038.1:2572-3506 GCF_000691975.1 Corvus brachyrhynchos
GATCAAGTCTCCTTTGTTCGGGCTGGCGCCAGGCCGAAAAACAACTTCACTACAAAACTTTTACCACACTGTCCCGGAGAACTACCTGACGTTACAACAGCATCTGCCGTACAACAACATGGCGGCGCCCTGGTCACTTCCGTAAACAATGCCCACGTACTTCCGCCAGCGCCATCTTGCAACCAACAAGTTGCTCATCCTCCAGCTGCAGCGCCACCTGTGGCAGCTTCTGTTATTGCACCCTCAAATACTTCTAAGACACAGATACAGCCTCCCTCACAACAACCCATTCTATTTCACAGAGAGGGGGGAGATGGACCAGAAAGAAACAGCTGCTGCAATAATAAAGACAGAAGAATGGACAATGACTGTTCTGCTTCTGATAAAGAAGAAAGCCTATCTCTCCTTCAATCAAGACACCCTCTGAGGGAAAGTCAAAAGCCAGTTACAACAGACTGGGCAGAAGTTAGACAAAAGGCACTAAAGGAAAAAGATTTTGACTTAGCCCAAGAGCCACTTCTCGCTCTGCCAATCAGATATGGCCGAGGGAATGTTGAACCAAAATGGGTGAAGATAGAACACGATAATATCAAGGATTTGAGAAAAGCAATTTGAGAAAATGGGATAGGCTCACCATATTTTAAGCAATTGCTAAAAGCAATAATTGATAATGCAGACTTAACACCTTTTGATTGCAGATACATTGCTTCATCAATTTTAACAGAATCACAATGCATCCTATGGGGCATGAAATGGAGGAAATTCTTGAATCAAAAAATTGCAACATATGCTGGAGGTCCCCACACAGCACTTACAATAGCCCAGCTAACAGGCGATCGTCCCAACGATAAGCCTGAAGAACAAATAGATTTACCAAGAGCAGTATTAAAGGACATAAAAAAAGCAGCCTGCAAAGCTCTTTTATTGACACAAC
>NW_008240038.1:4060-10248 GCF_000691975.1 Corvus brachyrhynchos
GAAGCCAAGACACGGGGTCTCTTTTTCTCTTCCCCTCTTCTCTCTTCCCCTCTTGCTCTCTCCAGACTAGCTGTGGGAGACATCGGTGCTGGGCATTAAAAGCCTTACCCCTTTTAAGGGGCTTTTAGTAATTTTTTTAAAGTCAGCCCAGCACTGCAAGTTCTTTTTCTCTACCTGAGGTCTAGTGCTGTCTTAGCCAGAAGATCTCACATCCCTGCGCTCCTGGGGCATACCATCTACTGAGCCATAGGATCCCAAATTTTTATATTTTTCTAATTTCTGTAATTTTTCAATTTTTCTGTTTTCAATAAATTAATCTTTTTAAGAGTTGTCTCATTTCTTACATACAGCATTCATCGATTGTCTGACACAAGCCTTGGAAAGGCATTGTGAAGATGATGAAGCCCGACCACTTCTACTTCACAACCTTGCATAAGCGAATGCCAATGAAGAATGTAGAAAAGTCAGTTGAAGTCTACCTGAACAAGAACCTACTTTACCACAAATGATAGAAGCTTGCAGCAAAATTGGCAGCCCTCAACAAATAGCTACCATACAAGCAGCTACCTTGGGAGAGTCACTTGAAAAGGCTCTCAAAAGCCAGTCAGAAGTAATAGACCAGAGACTTGCAAAACCCCTTGACGCTCTCAATTTAACAATTCAGCAGAACAACAAGGCTATGCAAGAGGAGAAGGACAAAAAAGGGTGCTATCATTGTGGAAAGCCTGGACATGTGAAGAAAAATTGCCCAGAGTTGACAGGAAACTCAAAGCCATTTAATCGTTGCCCAAGATGTAGAAAAGGAAGACACCATGCTAGCTAGTGCCGCTCCAAGTATGATGTAGATGGAAACCTCATATCGGGAAATGGCAAAAGGAGTGCGAATGGTCACCGCGTGAGGAGAAAAATAGTGCCATTTCAACAGCCAGGGAATTTCCAAGGGGCCGGATTTGTGAATTACTTGGGCCAAACCCCATTCACCTGATTGCCACCTACCTACCAAGTGATCCCGAACTATTACCACCAGGGGCCCAATGCGAATTGGCAACCTCTAAACTAGTTTATTTCCTACACGATTGTCACGCTGTGATATCCACAGAGGTGACAGGAACATCACAAAAGAGACAAGATTTCCTGATTATAGGCAAAGAAAGAAATCGTATTTTGGGACTTGTGGTTTTTCCTTCCATTGTTTCTGCTAATTGCAATGAAGAATTAACAGTTTTAGTACAAGCATGGAATCCTCCACTTGTCATTCCAGCAAAAACTCCAATAGCCACAGCTATTGCCTTGCCAGCCAACATAATAGAACATCTCACAGAATGCCAGCAGGTTTCATTTGGAAGCTCAGGTGTGACCCCAGACATCTTTTGGATACAACATATAGGTTGCAATCTACCACAACTGACCTGCAGTTTAACATGCAATAACAAGACAGTCCAAATTACAGGCCTTCTGGATACAGGCGCAGATGTTACAGTGATTTCTCATATGTTCTGGCCAAAAGAATGGACTCTAGTAGCACCTTTGGACTCTCTCTCAGGCATTGGGGGAGCCACTGTATGTCTACAGAGCAGTTGCATGATTACAGTTAAAGGACCTGAAGGGAAGACAGCAACTATTTGTCCCTTCGTTGTGCAGAAGCCAATCACAGTATGGGGAAGAGACTTGCTGTCCCAATGGGGAGCGAAATTGGAAGTGGATTTTTGATGGGGGCCATGTTGGCACTCGTCACCCTGAAATTGTCTTGGAAAACCAACAATCCTGTTTGGGTGGGTCAATGGCCCCTGGAGAAGATGAAATTGAGTGCCCTCAAAGAACTGGTCAAAGAGCAATTACAGAGAGGCCACATCAAAGAAACTAACAGTCCATGGAACTCACCAGTGTTTGTCATACACAAGAAAGCTTCTGACTCCTGGAGATTGCTTCATGATCTCAGAAGGATCAATGAAGTGATAGAGAACATGGGACCTTTGCAACCTGGACTTCCATCTCTCTCAATGATTCCAAGAGGTTGGCCTCTCATCATAGACTTGAAAGTCTGTTTTTTCAATATTCCACTTCACCCAAAAGATGCCCCACGGTTCACATTTTCAGTTCCAAGTATCAATAGGCAAGAGCCACTGCGAAGATATCATTGGTTAACTCTTCCTCAAGGCATGAAGAACTCACCAACTATCTGTCAGTGGTTTGTGGCTCAGGCCCTTTTTCCAGCTCGACAGAAGCATCCACAAGCAATGATTCTACATTACATGGACGATTTGCTCATCGCAGCAGCAACTCAAAAGGAAGTGGAAGAGGCCCGTGGCAGTGTTATTACAGCAGTCCAAGATGCTGGGCTTGAAGTTTCTACTTCAAAAGTACAAGAGACTTCTCCGTGTAAGTATTTAGGATGGAGAATGACAGAGCAATCAATCAGACCACAAAAGATACAGCTGCGAACCGAGATCAACACTTTGCAAGATCTGCAACAACTTTTGGGAGAAATAAATTGGGTCAGAGCCACTTTAGGGATCACCAATGATGAACTTGTTCCAGTTTTTGACCTACTCAGAGGGGATTGTGACATTACTTCTCTGAGATCCCTAACACCTGAAGCTCAGAAAGCTCTCGAGAAGGTCACTAAAGCTCTTCAACAAAGACAAGCTCATCAATGTGTAGAATCCCTACCTTTTTTTCTTGCAGTACTAGGAGAGAAGATGCAGCTGTATGGTCTCATATTTCAGTGGGACACTTCCAAAAGAGATCCTTTGCTGATAATAGAATGGATCTTTTTGCCTTACAGGTTGCCAAAAACAATATTCACGACCATGGAAATGCTGGCTCAAATCATAATCCGAGCCAGAGAAAGGCTGTTGACCATGACAAGTCAAGACTTTGCAATAATTTATATGCCTTTAAAAAGAGAGTATTTTGATTGGGCTTTACAAAAATCAGAAGATTTACAAATTGCATTGTTGAACTATCCAGGTGCCGGCTCTATCCACTTTCCAAGTCACAAGCTGTTGCAAGCAAAATTAAGCTTCAGGGAAAAACCCATTTTAAGTGAAGTGCCTCTAGAAGCTGTCACGGTGTTTACTGATGGTTCAGGGAAGACCCATAAATCAGTAATAATGTGGCAAAACCAAGCAACCAAAAGATGGGACTCAGATATTCAAACAGTGGAAGGTTCTCCTCAAGTGGTGGAACTGGAAGCTGTGGTCAGAGCATTTCAGCTCTTTCTAGAACCTTTTAATCTGATTACAGATTCTTCATACATAGCAAATATAGTTAAAAGAATTGAAGGGTCAGTTTTAAGAAATGTCAGTAATGACAGTTTATATCATTATCTTACATGTCTTTCAATTTTACAAAACAGAAAAAGTCAATATTTTGTTTCTCATATCAGAGCACATTCTTCGCTTCCAGGATTTTTGGCAGAAGGAAATGCAAGAGCTGATGAATTGACAGTAGCTGTTGTTAATACCCTGCCTAACATTTTTGAACAAGCAAAACTGAGTCATGCCTTTTTTTCATCAAAATGAGCAAGCACTTATGCGAATGTTTCATCTTTCTAGGGATCAGGCAAAAGCAATCATAAGTGCCTGTCCTGACTGCCAACTTGTACAGCCTCCTGTCTCAACAGGAGCAGTCAATCAGCGAGGATTGCAAAGCTTGCAATTGTGACAGACAGATATCACCAAATACCCATCTTTTGGGAAATATAAAAATATCCATGTATCAGTGGATACCTTTTCAGGTGCAGTCTTTGCTTCAGTACATACAGGTGAGACAGCCAGTCATGCCTGTCAGCATTTTTTGCAAGCATTTGCTTCATTAGGAGTACCTGAAGAGATAAGAACAGACAATGGCCCTGCATACACCGCAAAGAAATTGGCTGATTTTCTAATGGATTGAGGAGTGTGGCACACTTTTGGTGTTCCTTACTCTCCCACAAGTCAAGCCATTGTTGAAAGAACACACCACTCTTTAAAACGTATTCTAGATCAGCAAAAAGGAGGGTTGGCACAGGCGACACCACAGATAAGGTTGAACAAAGCTCTGTATGTCTTTAATTTTTTAAACAGCCCTTTTGTAGAGCCTGATCCACCAATTTTCAGACATTTCTCTAACAGTACAGGAGCAAAGTTAAAAAAGAATCCTCCAGTGTTAATTAGAAACCCAGAAACAGGGAACATTGAAGGTCCATTTCCTTTAATAACATGGGGCAAAAGGTTTGCTTGTGTTTCCACAGGCGGCCAACTCAGATGGCTTCCAGCGAAGAACGTGAAACCCTATCAAGCGCGAAGAAACGCTGATAACCCCACAAGTAAAGAAGCAGGCACACAGACGTGAACTGAACAGAGATCGCAACCTCTGCCTGACGTCTTGCATTCTAGCTACAGAAGACTGTGAACTTTGGGTGTGGGAATCAGTATTATTGTAGAACTTTTTGTTAGATGATAGTATAAGAAGAATATGGAACTTAATCGAAAATTATGCTCATGCTTTTTTGTTTTGCTTGCTTTTGGCTATGCAGATTTACTGGTTAACCAACCTAAAGCTAATGTTTGGGTGACTTTAGCTAATGCATCAGGTTTAGATACTATATGTCTGTCCAACATTACCCCCGAGAAACCATTTTCCACCTGCTTGGTTGGTGTGCCAGTGGATGCTTGGCCAATTCCGATAGAAATTGATGAAGCTATTCAGGGTCCCTTTGTTAAGACAAATGTGTGGAACTACTACAATCCAGTGGATGCATGGGATTGGTGGGTTCCTCACCTTCCCAAAGCATCTTCTGAACCTCAGGAATTAGAGATCCTTGGTTCTACACATATGACCTTTTGTGTCAAATTTAATTATACAAACAAGGGTCAATCTTTAATTAAGGATGTTACTCCTTATCACAATTTATATAAAAATCAGACCTTATGGTTCAATTATACTTCTTTAGTTCATTCTGTATATGATACTCCTTTTCAATTACCATGTGGAGTAGTTTTTATTTGTGGAGATCGAGTTTGGCCTGCTATCCCAGCATACATCACTGGTGGACCATGTAGCGTGGGAAAACTTACTTTGCTAACACCCAGTGCAAAAATGCTTGCTTTTATGAGACATAAAAGTAAAAGGTCCATTCTTCAATACAAGCCAGATTGTAATGATGATTTTGTACCCTGGGGTCCTGTAAAAAGGCTCTCAGCAGCTCTTCTTTTACCACAATTTGCTTCAGGAGTTCCACTGAAACAATTAGACCGGCTAGGGTGTTGGCTGAATAAGGAATTCAGTGCTACTTCCCTTGCATTAAGTGATATGTTAACAGATACCAAAGATGACAGACGTGCAACTTTGCAGAACAGGGCTGCAATTGATTTTCTTTTATTAGCACATGGACATGGGTGTAAAGACTTTGATGGAATGTGTTGTATGAATTTATCTGATCATTCAGAATCCATTCATAAGAGTATTCAACAACTTAAAGAAGGTGTGTCAAAGATTAGACTTGATGGAACTTGGTTAGATAACCTGCTTGATGGATGGAATTTAACAGCATGGGTGAAAGAGCTTTTAAAAATAGGTTTCTACATATTAGTTATCATCATAGTTGTGTTAATAATGGTGCCTTGTTTGCTTCAGTGTATCCGGAAAATGATCAACAAAACTATTAAGGGCATCTACATGGTTCAAATAGGAGGGGGAGATGTTGGAGTGAAAGGTCCTCTGGACTCAGACCCAGAGGGAAACCAAAGCACAGGGGTTGAATTAAAACCTTTGGACAAGCTGACATACATGAAGCCACACCAAAGTGAAGTAGAAATATAGATCTTTTAAATTTAAGTAGACATATATGCTAAGTGCCTTAAACATTAAAAAGCTGCAGCAGAGACCTTAAACACAGTTCTGGCTGCAGCAGTGTTACCTTTTCACAGAATTCTTAACTTTCGACAAAATACAGATAGAATTATACTGTTCACATTTTTTAGATAGAATGTTCACATAAACAATAAGAACTGATAGAAACGATATACACAAATCTGCGTAATACCTATGTAACACTTGTGTAAGACTTACGACTGTTAGAATTAGACCAGGATAGGTTAAGAAAAGGAAAACTAGAATCGTGTGTTAATCTTATTGGTTAATTAGCAATTTAATTAGCCCCAACAGTGTCAGACATACACCCAGTGGTTGCCAATCCATACACA
>NW_008240039.1:0-750 GCF_000691975.1 Corvus brachyrhynchos
CAGCCACAGCCGTGGACACACAGCAGGGACATTTCAACAGGTACCGTGTCACCACGGCATGCACCCCCTATCATCACTCTGATAACACCACTCAGAGGATTATCACAACAATCACACGATGCTGAACCATGTTTCCCGTGCCATTTCAGCGAAACAAATACGATTTTATCTCCAGAACAGAAAGAGGACTTTCTCAACTATATGTGGACACCTCTCTCGCTCCCTTTTCCCGCTCTCCCCTCTGCTCCCAGCGCTTCTCCTGCAAAGGGCACAGCTTTTCCTGGGCTCTTTTCCTGCCGGGCTGCAGCGAGCGCTCCCCTCAACATAGGGATTTGCAAACATTTAAATAAGTACAGTTTATTCCAAAGGAAGTCTACGTACTGCTTTTTCCATAAAAATTATAAAAAATACTTTAGTTACTGTATTTTACCTAAACCAAGATACTTGAGAATTCTTCCACAAGTGATGCCCCCTCCCCACAAAGGGCACTGTTTGTGAAAAGAAGAAGAAGAAGAAATTCAGGAGACTGCATCACCAAATAAAATCCTAATGGCAACTGCTTCAATGCACCAGAAGAACAAAGAATTCCCACTCTGCATCCAGCAATCCCTGCTCTGCAGCCTGTCTGCATCTGCTTTTGTAGGGCTTGTGGGGCTTTTGCACTCGCTTCCTTCTCCAGGGCAGTTCCCACAAACAAAGAATGACTGAATTTCTGCAGACTGTCACTCGGCAATCCTGCATTTCACACAT
>NW_008240039.1:3623-15930 GCF_000691975.1 Corvus brachyrhynchos
AAAATTCCAATACAAAATGCAACTGGGGAATGTGACGGTGCAGAGGCTGTAGGTTGGCAGTCTAAGACTTTGGGGTTTATCACAGCTCTGTGAAAGCACCGAATTTCGCCAGCAGGTACCATTCATCCTCCTCAGGACAAGCTTCCAAGAGTTCATCTCTCAATCTGTGCCCCAGTGTGGGCCAAGTGCTGGTGGAGCCTGGGCTGGCACCCCGAGCTCTCACCCCCAGCTGGCACCCCCAGGGCTTTCCAACATGCCACTGCCACCCAAGCCACAATGGTGCGGCCTGAGGAAATGAAGGAACGAGGAGGGACTTAGTGCAGCAGCTGCTCTGCCCCAGCCTGTTCTTCTGCTGAGGCCTGGGCTCCCTCAGTACTGCTTAGATCAAAACAAACACACTCTGGGCAAAAGAGTTCCTGCTCCTCCTGCCAGAACCCAAGCTTTTACAGAGTTTTATTTTAAATCTGGAAGTTATAAATTTGCTGCATTCCCCACATTTAATTCTTCTCATATTAAAATAAAAATCTAAATAGCAAACCATCTGGAAAGGAATTTATATTGATGGACTCTGTGCCTGCATAGAAGCTGGAGAATCATTCAAATTTACAAGAGTTTTAAAATTTCAAGGGAAAAGTGCCCAAACCACCCCCTTCTCCACGAACCCTTCTGCTCTGCTCATTGTTGCACTGGTTTGGAGCACAAATACTCTGTAAATCATGATGCCAGCACAGGCTGCAGCACCTGAGGAAGCTGAGGCAGGAAGAGGCCTGAGCTGCCCAGCTCAAAACCAGTTAATTCGTGATCTCACCAGTCCCGAGTAACTGCAGCAATAAACTGGCACTTCTGGGAAAGCAGCCTTGGCTAAACCACACGGAGCCAGCAGCCCAGCATTCCAACAAAGCACATTCCACAGGGCAGCCTGGAATAAAGGAGCCCTTTGGACTTCTGCTCTGCCTTATTTCCTGCCTTCCACACCCAGCAAAGGCCTGCCCTTGAAACACCTCCTGAAAACGGGCTGAGATCAGACTGCGAGACAGAGAACTGACAGTAAAGGGGAAGAGATGCTGGGGCTGGTACTGCTCAGCCTTTCCCCGGAGTCAAACTCCCAACACGATGCCAGCAGTGTCAGAGCCACAGCTCTGGCTGCTCCTCCTTTCCATTTGCTAAGAAAGCAAATTCTCAAGTAAACATAAAGTACAAACAATGTGCAAAGAGTTCTTGGCTCCAACCAGGACTTGGAGAGGGGCAGGGTTATTTCCTGGATTTTGGTTTAGTTTGGGATCGAGGGGGTTTTGTTTGGTTATGGGTTTGGAGTTTTTTAGATGTTTTATTGCATTCTCTACACAGAGCTTGAGAGAGAGAGAACTGGCAGGAGAAGGGAATGAAAACAGCACAAGTCAGAGCAGGATGGGCAGGTGGAGCACTGAGGGACCAGAAACCCTGAGCCAGTCTTGTTTCAGAGCCTCCTGATGCACTCTGAGGCAGAAATAGGAAGACTTTTATTACTACAGCAAGATCATGCAGGGGGAGGAAAATCAGCAGGGAGGAAAACAGAGAGTAAAAACTTGAGAGTTTTTGGACAGGGAGGAGTAGAAATTCTCCAGATGTCTGTCAGACAAAAGCCTCTAACAGGCTCAAAGCAGTAAAACCAAAAATAATTTGCAAAGTTAACTTTTGCCACCCCCCCTGCAAAAGTCCTGCTGGAACAGACAGTGCAGGACCAGTCCCCACTGGTGCAGGACCGGTCCCCACCGGTCCCCACATACCCTTTTTTCTTGGTCTTCTTTTCTGCAGCACTTTCTCCAGCGCTAATTAAGGGGGGAAAAATAATGGCTCTGATGAATGCAATAGGAAAATGAAATAACCAGCAGCACAGTGAGGCTGAGTTCAATATTCCAAGGGCACTGGGCAGCTCAGTGCCGTGCAAAGCAGAGCAAAGGGGAGGAAAACCCAGCAATTCACCTCTCATTTTCTGTGCTATTTATGCTCTACTCTCCCCTTTGCCTCCTTTTGTATGGACAGCAGCAGCTGGGATGCAAAAGGCACAGGAGAAAAGGGTACAAAATTTGTGTGTAGCCATATTTAGCAATATCTGAATTGATTGAAATAAAGGGTAAAAGCTTGACTCAGCCTGTAACTTTCACCTTTCTTTCAAGTGCAAAAAGAAGCAGAAAAATCCATTCCTGTTGATGCTTTCCAGGTATGTGCCTTTCAGATTCCCAGGTGTTCATCCCCTCACAGAGTTTTAGTGGTGACACAGAAGAAAGTTCTTTGTGTGCTGCCAGAAAAATGAGATTTTTCCAATTTTTTATTTTCACACCTAAAGTATGAAAACATTATCATCACACAGAAGAGTTCTGCACACTCTCCTGTGGGCAAGGGGAAGATTCCCTGATAGGCAGATTCCAATCCCTCCTGTCCATATTTATATCCCTAAGGCCTCAGACCCTCTGTAGGTAACCACGGGGTTCCCAGGTGAGAGGAGTCACTGTGAGAACAGAATTAAACCCCAAAGCACCTCTGAGGAGACAGCGCCTGACTCTGGGAGTGCCTCCCTCTCGTGTGGAAGGTGTGGGTTACTCAGGAGTTACTCCAGGAGTTCCTACTCTGCCCAGGCCAGGCCTGCTCCGGACACTCCCCGTGCCCTCAGAGCCACAAACCCAGCTCAGGGCTGGGCTCAGAGCTCCAACACCACCAGCAATGAGCACTCCCTGAGCCCCCTGCCCTCCCAGCCCTGCTCTAGGCTGGGCAGGCACTGAGGGGCTCACTGACACCTCCAGTGTGGCTCTTTAAAGGTGGTGGCACAGGTGCTCCGCAGCAGACCTGTGCGAGACCCAACTTCTCCACGGGCAAGGAAGAACCTCCCAAAGCAGGTGACACAAAAAGCTCTGGTGTGGCCCAGGAAGTTGTTTCTCCATGAAGGAAAAGCTCCATCCTTGGAAGTGCAGCACTGGCAGCCAAGGAACGGGATCCCTCCCGGCACAGCTGAGGAGCTCATGGTTACACAAGCCCTGAGAACGCAGCCCGGTGCACCAGGATTAAACCTGCTCCCACCTAGGGGTTACTCAGGCTCCCTTGCACAAGATGATTTTTCCCAGCACGTGTCCCTCACTGAGAGCCCAAACCCTCCTTTAGTGCCAGCCTGGCCAGGCCTGTAACTCTCCCATTAAGTGATGCCACACTCAGAGCCAAGGCCAAGGACCACAATAAGCAATTGCACCCTCAGGTCACCCTCCTTCAGTGGTAAGCTGCAGAATTTACCAGAAACAGGGCAGAAAAGGAACAAGGAAGTAATGTGAGGCTTTAACTCAAACTTAGCCTAAAAATCTTGAGTCTCTGAAGAGACTCTGCCTCCAAATGGAGCCAAGTGTCAGAGTCCAAGCACTCCCAATATGTCCACAATACTGGGTGATTCTAATTACTTCACAATTACTCACTGGATCAAAATTCATTTCCGAATCAATCACTTTCCATCACTCACAAGCTAATGAGCCTCCACTCCAGGCAGGCTTTCAGGCCTGACTCACCCCTGCTGCTGAGCTGCAGCAGCTGAGGAGGCCAAAGAGCCCTGCTTGCCCCAGTGCCACCCTTCGCTGCCCCATCGCGAGGCAGCACAAGCTGGGAATGCTCTCCATCCTCCCATCCTGGCAGTGGGAAGAGCTGGAAGTGGCAGTGATCAAGCCCTCAGGAATTCCAGGTGCAAGGAGTGGCACTGGGAGTGCCCCTGTCCCTCTGCAGCTCCCAAAATCAAACCGGAGCAGGGCAGAGGTGACCCCGGCATGCTGGAATTTCATGGCAAACTGATGTGCTGCATTCCTTTTGCCTCTGGATCTGCTTGTTGAAACAATCATGAACCTGGGAGGAAGCATTAAAATGCATTCCCAGGGCAAAGTGGAAAGGAGATCAGGTGCCCCATGCAGAGTTCTGCTGAGGTTTCTCTGTTTCTCCCACTTTCTCGGCTGCCACAGGAAATCACTGTGCAACTCAGCGAGATGGTTTTACTTTGTGCTGAGTTCCAGCTGCCAACCCAACTCTCCTTCACCTGTCTGAGCCCTGCAGCTCCCAGGGAGCAGCAGGAGCAGGGCTGGGCCGGGTTTAACCACAGCTTTGAACAGCAAATCTGAACACAGAATTGCTGCTTTGCTAGAAATACATGGACAGCTTTCACCCCCACCTGCCTGGACAACACAAAACCATGAAATCAAAGAACCAAGGAGTTCAGGCAACTGCTCCACTACCAAAAAGGCTCCACCTATTTTAACTTTGGCTCAGTGCATGGTTTTTGTTTCAGACGGGCCAAAACAGTTTTAAGTGATTTCAGGTGAGCACATGTTAATGAAAGGCTTCCATTAAATTAAAGCGTTCATTTTAATCCTCTGGGACTCGAGTGCACACATTTCACTTAACACACATCCCACAGTCTGGAGGGAAAGGTCACGGGAAATGGGCTGGGACAACATCTTTTCTTTTATTTCATTGCTAAACCAGGCATTTCCCCCTGCCAGTCTTACCTCTGTTGCAGCTGGAGTTGCTTTTCTTTCTCCTTCAGGATTTTGGCCAGCTGAGCTGTCCCTGAAGGCCTGGGCAGGTATTTTCTCTTCCCTTTCCATTCATCCGTCCAGTAGCCAAACTCGAAACACTTCTGACACCTCACATGGCACTTGTTTGCCTCCCTAGGAAAATGCAGAATTGCTTAAGTGACCCATTCCAAGTCTGTTCTCCCCAGTGAAGAATCGCTTCTCAATCGAGGTGTGGTTCAAGCAGATGTTCACAGCTGCTCCAGCTTGGCTCTGGAATCAGGACATGGGCAGGAACACCACGTACACACAGCACTCCGGCAAACAGACCTTCAGGAGCCAGAACACTTTCACATGGGAACCATCCCACTGCTCAATTTGCTGCTCTCCAACAGCTGCAGCTGGTTCTGCCTTCAGAGAAATCCCCAAAATTCTCTTTTACAACCAAGAGCAGCAGCTTCGGCTGCAAATGCTGCAACGGAACACCCAAGTCCCAAACTGCCCGATTCTCACTGCCAGCCTGGGACTCTCAGAGTCAAGAGAGCAAACCCAAAGGAGCTGCAGCCAGGAGCTGGTAAAGCCTGGAGGAGGTTTCTCTTCAGAACAATCCGATTCCTGCTCCTTCTGAGCCAGACCTCCCTGCCTGCCCTGTCCCCAGGCACCTGCAGCAGCAGGGAGATTGCACACTCAGCTTCAGTTCTCACTCTGGTAAAATCCCCTGGGCATCTTAAGAAATCAAGGAAGGGAAGATGCTCCTGTTTTCATGCTGGAGTTCTTAAGCTGCTCTTCTGAAGCTCTGCAAAACTGTTTGGCCTCCTCTCCCAGCTGCTCTCCTTTACAAACAAGGGGAACTCACTCAGCCCAGGGACTGCTCGAGGTCACAACCAAAAGGAGTTCTGAGCTCAGGGTGGTGTCACTTCAGTTCCCTGCCACTGCTGCCACTTCCTGCCACCTTCAGCTTTTGCTCCAGGCACCAAAATATGAATTTTTCAAGGCCAGACCATCTAAACTATCTGAAATTGCAGCCTGGCTGATCTCGGGAGCTCCCAGACTCATTCATGAGGATGAAGTGACAGACCAGCAGTGAGCACTTCTCCCTCTTCCAGCCAAGCTGTGAATTGCTCCTCCCTCAGCTTCAGCAACCACTTTTTGTGCCAGTTCCTGAAGAGAATCGTGTGCTGAACATCCATCACTTTTTCAATGAAGAGCATTTGGCTTCATCCTCAAGCCCTAGAAATACTCAGCTAAACCAAACAAGGCATGGCTGGCATCAGAGATTTGTCAGAACCTCTGTAAGGAGAAAGGGAGACAAAACTGTGGGTTTAAGTCACAGAGAACAGGGGAAATCCACTCTTATCTGTCCTTGGATGTGGACTGACCTACAGAAGTGCCTTTTGAGAGCATCCAAGCTTCCTTCCTCACACTGTTAAACATGTGCTTTTCCAGCCATGTCAGCGGGTTGGGAAGATCGATGCTCTGTGTTCACCTGGTGGATTTGTCTGCCCATTTTGCAGCTGAGCTCTGGTGGGAAGACCTTGGCTATGCTGTGTGGAAGGGACAGTACAGACACTGAGGAGGCTCCGGGCAACAAGACGTACATCTCCATCGACAACTGTGGAAGTGTTTCGGTCTGACTACTCCAATGAGAAACCATTCACAGGCTTTGAGGCCTTTTATGTTGCTGAAGGTGAGAGATTGGCCCCTCTAGTAAGTGGAAGAGAGCCACAGCTATGGTGGGGTTGGTGCTTCCCTGTGCTCTCATAGCCTGAGGCTGCTGGTGTGGGGCGGGAGAAGGTGGTCTCATTGTACAGAAGCAGATGCAGAGAGGCACAGCAACCAGTGGCCAGCCTCACAAAACACAGAGTGGCTGAGACTGAGGGAACATTTTGTTGAAATGTATTGTTTGCCTGATTCTGTGCTTTGCCCATTAGATATCGATGAGTGCAAACAGCTGTTGGATAGCAAACCCTGTCACAACTACATGGGGGGCTACTATTGCAGCTGCAGGGTTGGCTACACCCTGCACGAAAACAAGAGGACGTGCACAGGTGAGCCCTTGCTAGATCAGGAGATACTTCCCTACCTACAACATCCACTTAAATCCAGTCCTGACAATAATATCAAGGTGAAAGATGTGGGGTTTTGTTTTCATTTTTAGTATTCCCTATATGCCTGGGAGGAGATTCACAGGGTTAGTCAGGGCTGTGAGCAGAGGCTCTGCTTTGCAGAGTGGCTGTGGGCTAGTGGCTGCTGTTAGGGACAACAACTTTGTGTCATAGTATAAATGCTGCACTGGCACTTGGTTTTCGCTACTCCTTTCCACCTCAGCTTTAGGTGGGTTGAATGGAAAATCGAGAAATGTCTTACACCTCCCACCACAGACATTTCCACAGACAAGCCTTCATGGATGCCAGTGCAGCCAGTCTTGCAAAACTGAGTATATCTTGCTCCCTGGGTACTGAGATTCTGAGTATTCTGGACCCAAGTTAGTAGATACGGGAAAATTACCAATTGAATTGTGAAGTCTAATGAAGAAATAACTAGCTTGCTGCCCTGTAAGGACACAGGCCAAGAAGGAGCATGGTTCGCAGGTTACTGACACCAGATACCATAATCCACGCATTAAATGGCCAGGCATGCATCTCTTGTTCAGAAGGGCTGACAGTGTGAGGTCCCTCTTGCTGGTTGCTGCCTGGCTCTGCTGCACAGTTCATAACCAGGGAGAGCTTCTGTGGCGTCAGGCAGCGAAGTGTCTGGATCAGCGTGGTGATCAGCACCTCAGGATTCCCTCTGCAATGAAACACGTGCCTACACGGGGTAAGAGGTTCATCCTTTATGGATGCAGCTTTGCCAGCTGGAGCTAAATCCTGTCTGGAAAAAATCAACACACATACTGCTCATAAATACTGTCATAGGTGAAAGATAGTTTCTTTGAGCTCCCCCATGCTGAAATGCAAAATTGGATCTGACTTCCAATGCTTAAGGCTGCCTTGGCATTTGCCTTCCCAGCAACAGCCTATTACAAACTCTCTCCATCCATGGCTGCTTGGGTCTGATTCAAGATTCAAATTCCTCGTGTCTCCAGAGTATTGGAATAGACATGTTCATTCAACCTACCCTTCCTAAAGTGATGCCTTTTAGCACAAGTACATGGATTTACAGATGCTGTAAGGTCTTGATGTGAAGGTGCAAAATGGAAAGCTGTGGACTAGCAGATGAGCAGCTCCGCATTGACCATTCATGTGTGCACTTTTATGCCTTGCTCTGTGAAAAGAGCTCTAGCAGAGGGAGCTTCTCAGCAGCAGTGAGGGGCTGAGCTACCTTGACGGTGGAGAGGTTAGGAATTGCTGCGACGCAGCTGATGTGCTGGAACCTGTTCACTTTTCAGAGCCCTTAAATCCAGCACTGCAGCTGCTCCAGCCACTGGGCTGCAAGGCAAAGGTCCTTGCAGATCTCCTTCCTGAGTTAAGGGCAAAAGCTGCCCCTGCGTCTTTCGGGCTCCTGCCTGAGCTGGGTGATATTGACAGGCTCTTTTTCTCCTTTATTTTCCAGCAGGAGATAATTAGGCTTCTCCTCACTTAGGCAGAGATGGAGACAGATGTGCTGGGAAGAGCTGGTTTCCCTCCTTCCTGACCTGCCTGTTGCAGTCTGCCCAAGGGCTGCAGGCTTCTCTTGCTCCATGACTTGTCCGGGTGGTTCCTTGCCTTTCAGACTTGCCTGCTGCGGATAATAAAGAGGCCGTTGCCTGTTGAAAGCTGAATGCAGCCTCTGGAGCATTCATTTTCTCATATTCCCATGTGTCACTTGGGAAAAAAGAAGGTAGATAAGGCAGGAGCTGGTAAGAGAGGAGCCGTTGTGAAAGGCCCCTGAACATCACAGCTACTTGAAGAGTCTTGAATTTCTTGCCCAGTTCTTGTTGCTTAACCTTACGTAGTCCTTAAACTGCAAGAAGACCAGAACCACACCACACCCTTGTTCCCTAATGCTCCTTTTAGATATGCTCTTGTCTGCACCCAGACTTGTAGATTGAAACTTTCTATTCAGAGCCCATTCACTCTTTGGCAAGGTCTAAATTTTTTTTTTTTTTTAATCCCAATTTTGACCATTTCTCCTTTGGGAACCTGGCCTCATGGCTGAAGTGTGTTCTGGTGAGCAAAGCCTCAGAGTTCTAGGAGTTCGGTAAAGTAATATGAATGTATGTCACAGGGCAGCTGAGGTGTCTTGTCTTCATACCGGGGAAGGCACAGTGCCCTCCCCACAAAGATGTCACACCAGGAATGCTGTTCTTCAGCTCAAGTGCTTGTGGTGTTGGTTGATTCTGTCTCAGTCCTTCACAGTGCCTCTCTCTGCTCCACAGTAATACCCATGTGATGTCCATTTAGGCTGTACTCCCTTTGGGCAGGGACCATCTTAAAACATTTTGGAGAAACGCTGCGCTCCATATTTGCCAGGGACTAGGGCTCCCCAGCTCTGTGGAGGGAACATGATGATTTTTGCAAGAGTTTGACAAGTCAGAGCCGAGCAGCTGTAGATGAACTGCTGACGATAAAACACTCATGTCTAATAACATTCATTTAAACATACTTCAGGCAAAGAAGATAACATGATCACCTTGGTAAATAGAAGTCAGTGTTGCTGCCTTCTGATTCCAAGGTTCTTGTAAGAAAGAATTTAACTTTACCAACCTGAGTATCCCTTCTTCACATGGTAGATCCCATGGCTGGGGAAAAATGGTTTTGTAGGTAATAGGAAAGGACTCTGATACAGGATTTGAAATTCTAACTTCCTAATGATTTCAGTATGGGGTTAGGAGTGTAAAGATAGTCCTCACTGTATTGTGGCTTGTATGCTTAGGGTAGGCTCCCTCTGAGTCTTTTTTCACTTGCAAGGATCTCATCTTTTCATCCTTATCTCTTCCTGTAATTGCCTCCAGGCTACTCCTGAAGGGGTTGTGGAGTTGGGACAGATACTGGCAGCATGAGGAAATTTCAGTTTTAAGAAAAGCAGATTTTTTTTGGTTTTTTTTTGTTTTTTTACACTTACATGGGAGTGAATAGTACCCTGTGGATCGGCATATCGAGCAGGTTTTGAGGTATTTCTTACCTCAAATCCTGGGCTTGCAGAAGGTGGAAGGAGGCATTAGAGTGGCACCTTAAAGCCTGGTGAGGCAGTGAACTCTGTATCACTGGAGTATTTTAGGCAGGACCTGCAGCAGCTCAGGAGAGTGTGCTGGAAAAGATGCTTTATTCTTACATAGCCTTCAAATGCTTCTGTGGTTTGAAGGACAGTCAGTGAAATTACAGAAATGTGCATTTAGCCAGGAAAAATGAGATAGAAACAATAAAGGGGACCCCCCGCCCCCCCTTACAGATAGTACAAGTATATCATGAAAGGAAAAGATTTTATTCTCTTTGTAGCTCAGCTGATCTCTCCTGGTACAAAGCACTGTGCTGTTGGGCTGGACTTAGAGGCAGCCAGAACCTCCAGGTAAATTAGTCAGGCTTTCTCTGCTTCTTTGAACCCAGAGAGGCATTTCAAACAGGATTTATAAATTAGGAGAGCACTCAGTTTTAACAGAATAGGCGTTTCTATGTGTTTATTTGCTGTTTATGTAACTGTCGGTTGTGTTTGAAAACCTGAGAATGAATTCAGTGGGACACACAGAGGTGCTCAGTCACTGGGATGATGAATAGGTTCATGTCAAATAAAAGCAGCTGCTCATAACTTTCTGGGAAGATGGTCATAGAGACATTGTTCTGAATTACAGCTTGTGCTTTAAAGAAACACCTTCTGTTTCTGCCCAAAGGTGTTGTGACTTGCGTTGGGGTATTTTAGTTGAGCTGGGCCACACAAAAATATTATCCTTTTACTTGTTCCAGCTTTCCTTTTCCAGTAAATGCTTGAAACCCAAATATTTCCTGTAGCAGCAAGTAGGGCTGACACATAGGTATAGGGTGGAAACAAGCTTCTCTCTGTGAAGTAAAAGAAGCTTGGAATCTTGGCTTCTGAAGTCCACAGTTAGTTAAGGGACAGTAATGTCCATTTTCTCATTCACAACTTGGTTCCCTTCCATTAAAATGACAATCTTAAACTGTATGGTCTAAGTGATAATTTGTAATTAATGCCTGGATAATGGCATTTTTGTTGGTGGAGGTCAGCATGGTGTGTTTGAGGATTCAATTCAAAGCCAAACAATTTCCCTCTTACAATTAATTCGGTGTCAGAATAGCGCAAAAATCTGCAGTGGTATCAGCCGGTCCAGCATTCCTCATCAATTACAGGATTACTCATACAGCTTTTGCAGCACATCATCATAAAGCCTTTGTTCCCGGCTGATCAAAGCACCACTTCACAGTAATCAGATGCTGTCAACAAGCAGAGATCCTCCGGGCAGTTGTGGCTGCTCCTTCTTGCTGCTCTTCGGAAGGGAGCATTTGTGGCTGGAATTGTGTCGGCAAGAGGCACAGCTGGTTTTGCTCAAAGAACACTGTTACATTCTAAACGTTCTAGCAGAAAAGGCATTAAGAGGAAAGAGTTGCATTCAGAGGCTTCTGGAATTGAGGAGCTGATATCTATCTTACCACTCTACGCACTCCGGAACAGCAGACAAGCTGCAAATCTAACACCGCTGAATGTTTCTGATGAGCTTCCAGTTATCACATTTATTTCTGCTCTGCAGCCCCACAGCTGCATCAGTGGTGCTTTCCCAGTGTCCTTCCCTGTCCCTCGCCTGAAGCAGGAGTACTGGATAGTGCTGGTGCCCTAGACCCATCGTGAGAGAGGGAGAGAGGCAGGTACATATGTGGCTCCAGATCTTTCATGTAGGCATAGACTAGTGTAGAAAATAATCTGCTACCTTTACCCAGTGCATCAGTTAATACACCAATGAGCATAATTTTCTGCTGTTTGGTTGAGGGGTTTTTCCCAGCCCACTGTCAGAGTCAGATTTTTACTGAGAGGATTGGAGAAATCGCTGGCCCTGACTATCCTACAGCTTTTCTCAGTTCCTGCAGCTACAGTATCCAGGTAGGAAGAGCTTCCTGATCATGCTGGAATTCATGGAGACCTTTAATGTGAAGACACATCCAGGAATGTTGTGCCCCTGTGTTGTCCTTAAGGTAAGGTGAGGTTTGTTGCAGTTCATCACAGACTTTATGAGACAGGCCCAGCTCTTTTACTGCATCTTCTTCAGCCCATGTTTCACCATGTTAATGTACAATTGTGTCTCCCTGTATGTCTCCTGGTTCACTTCTCCGTTATGTTTTGTCCTTTTAGGTTTGTTTTCTTTTTTTTTCCTAACACCCTCGTCTTTGAAAACTGACTGAAACCAATCACTCGCGTGTGATGACTTGATAGACTGCATCACAACCTCTGCCCTAGTCCCACACCTTCGTGCTGGAAAGGCCTGAATATCAATGGAACAGTGATACTTTGAAACAGTGGCTTCACGAGTATATTTTTGGTAAGTGCATTTATTACATGTACTCCTACGTGGCTACTAGGAAGTTTACTTCTAAAGTACGGTTTTAAGAGAACTCCAGCATTTCAGCTGTTCTTACAGTTCAACTTGGATCCAGGCATACGATTTTATTTTATGGAACAATTTTCCTAACTTGTCAAGAGCTACAAGTTATATGTCAGGGCAACACATGGGCTGTCCTGTGAGTGCAGCCAGGCTGTGTGCAGGTCACTGCTCCCCTTTGGTGTGAGAACATTAACGGGAGTCGGTCACGGTTTTTGCTTTAATTCTCAGCAATTGTAGATTGTGTCCGCCTGAGTGAAATCGTGTA
>NW_008240039.1:16516-26239 GCF_000691975.1 Corvus brachyrhynchos
GGAACAGCCCTTAGGAAGTCAGTGACAAATTCTCTCCGAAGGGGCGGGCTGGGCGCGGGGAGCCGCGCAGATTGGCCGTGCTGCGGACCTGAAGCGCCACGCCGTGGTCAGAGTGCACCGGTGCAGGCGCGGCACTCCAGGGTGACGGCGGTGCTCCCTTGTCGCGCTCAGCATTATCCCGCTCGCCGTAGGTGAATCCCGTCAGCCCTGTTGGACTTCATTTCCCGGGCATTAAATACGCAGGCGCCCTTTCTCGTAACCAATTTCCGTTGTTCGCGCACTGTGATTAGGTGTGTTCGGTACACTGGATTTGTCAGCGATTGTCCTTTGATATGCTCCCCGAAGAATTGTTCCTGTCTGTGCATGCCTGTGTTTACGTCTGCCCTTGCTGACGCCCGGGACGCTGCTACTTAGAGATTTGCTTCTAATTCTATTGGAAGAAAGGAATGATTTTGCAAAAGATTTCACAGGATCAGTGTAGTGAGAATTTTTAGTGTTCTTTCACTACGGATCTCTCCAGGGAAGTTAAAACAGTAATAACATGGACATTACTGCTGAATGCTGCGTTTCAGACTTATTTCGTGGTAACTGAACTGAGCTTCTCAGCAGGCGGTTTTGGCAGTCTGTGTATGCTTATGGAATTTTAAAATCACCGTTAGGTGACTGTGGTTTGGGGAGGCTCAGGCTTACCCCAGCAGTCACTTTATAGTCCGGCTGAATTGATGCGCGTACTCACTGCTTATGTAGAAACCCAGAATAACTGAACATCTGATGCGAGAGTTAATGTATTCCACACAGAAACCGAGAGACCTGTGTGTGTATGGAAATGCAATGACAAAATTCAGTGCCGGTGTGAATGAAGCCCTGTTCTGCTCCGGGAAGGCAAATAGTAATGGTAAAGTCTGAACGTGGAATGAAATGTGGTCCTTGGCTCCGGGCCTGTGCAGAGGGAATGCCCCAGCCTTACCTGAACACAACTGACCTTTGACTGTGGGCCATACGTGCATTTTTAAGGCCATGTAAGAATGGTGAAAGGTAGCCAGGTAGGCTTAATCCAGTTATGGCTGAGAGCTTTCTTATCACCCGTTCTTACCATTCCCCTGTCAATCAATGGATGGAGTAGATTAGCTCTTGGGAATAGCCCGACGGGGGGGAATTGACACAGTCACCTTCTTACAAGTCTGCAGTGACTCAAAGGACACCTAAAATACGGCATCGGATGATGCCTCTACAGTGTCGGTTCTCTGTTGTATTAAACAATGCCCAGCTGTTCTAGTCATGGTGCTCATTTGTGTTCTCTGGGATGCAGGTGAAGATTCATGTGGTGATGGATACTGGAAAAATTCCAGCCTGTGCCTCGTACCAGCCTACACCAACCTGCACGTGCAGGCCAGGGGACAGTTACCCAGCTTGGCTACTCTGCTGTTTATGCAATGAAGCAGGTGCAGCCCCGTGGTGTTCTTAGATTGTCCTGCCTGGTGAGGCAGAACTATTTCACTGCAGAATGATAATTTTAACAATCAATTGGTACCTATATGGTATGCTGATTTTCAGAACAGCAAGTGCTACAGGTGCTGTTTAACAGGGAGGAATGCTAACAAAACTGAAAATGTTCTGACAACCCCACAGTGTGACCGTAGTTTCCAGTATTGACCTTAGATTTGTTAAATCATTTACTATTGAATGTGCCTTGGTTATGCCTGAGGGTCCCTATTGCAGATTAATGCCTAGAACTCAGTTCAGTTCTCTATGAGGAGAGTAAAAAGCCGAACGTTCCTTGACTCCAGCCATTTGGAGAACTCAGTTTCATAATTAACTAAATTGTTGCTTTTAAACTGATTGGCATTGTTTCTGACAGGAAGATTGAACCACGCTACAGCAGTATTTGTGAGGGGAAAAGAATCCCCTCACTGCTGAGTAGACGGTTGTGGATTTTATTTGTTTTTTTAATGCCTGAACTGCTAAATTAATTACTCTGTAAAATTAGTCAAGATCCAAGACTGAGTTTTGGGAGAAACATTTTACAATGTAATAGCATAATTGTCCCTCTTATCTTTTAGATTAGAATATCCATATATTCCAATTACCTTAATTTACATTCAGAACAAATGCACTTCCTCCTCCATGCCCAAATTCCTCAGCAATGCCGTCTCTCTTGATTACAGAACTTTTCCAAGGGATGCAATACTAATGAAAATTGTATTCTAAATCAAATATTCATTTGCAAGCAATTTTACCATTCCAAAACAATCCAGGAATTACATATGGAATCATTAACTTAATTTAATCCATGTAAGCACAGTAATTCAGTATTCAGATCTCAAACTGTTAAAACAGCTTTTGCTGCCACTGACGTTTTGCACTTTGTGGAGTGAGTTCATGGAGGAAGGGACGCTGAGCCTGGAAAGCTTCCCTGGCAAGTGATGTTAACTACACAGCAGAGGATTAGGAGGTGGCTCAGTTGTGCGTGACAGCGGGATTCTAACAGCTGCTTACCATATAGCTGTTCAAAAAAACCCCTCATCTTTGAGGAGGAAATTGGGAATTTTGAGAAAACACTAGGAAGGTGGCCAGGGAGAAATAAATTTAACTCATGGTTATAAAAATCATCTTGTCCACTTTGATAATGGCCTTGGTTACACTGCAGCAGGAAGTCTCAACCAGTACTAATCTTACACCTACCAGGAAGACTGATAGCAGATGATGGGGTGGGGAAAAAATGTCCCAGCAGCTGTTAGAAGTCCTTCAGCTGTACAAAGCCGCCATCTGCCTACAGCTCGCTTTATTCATGTCTTCATGAAGTGTATTTTGCTTTCTTTTAAATAGTGCTGTGAATTCTTATTTGACTGCAGCTTCCATCTGAACACAGGTTCAGTGAGAGCCTGCAGAGCATCGTGGTCCCTGCACCCACCCCTCAGCCAAGTGGTATCAGCTGCTTGCTGCATGTGGGGTATTCACCTGCCCTGCTGTCCCTGTGCCTTTACAGCTACCTGCTGCACAGCCCATGGCTGAGAAGTTCCTGCTATCAGCTGTAAAAACAGCGTTCTTCTGAAGAACAAGCTTTCACATTCAGTTTTGGTCTAAGTACAGCTGACAACAGATTCTTGGAATTAATTAGCAGCAGTGTTAGAAAAAGCTTTTTTTTCTATGATACAGACCCCCTTACGATATACATGAACTTCCTCTTTCTTGTATCTCACACTCTGTCGTTAGCATTTTACTTTCTACAGTAATGTAATTGAAAATAAAGTATCTCTTTAAAAAAAATGAAGACTCAAAACACTTCAATGTATTTTCAGTGATAGTTTATTTATTTACTTATAAACATTAAAGTATGCAAAGCAGTTAAAAATGCTACTGAAACTCGCAATTCTAAAATTTTCAGGAGATTTTGTTTGAAGGTGAAGGAAGGCTAAAATTATTAGCAAAGACTACTCTGTCTGTGCTGCCAACCAGCCTCTTCAACCTAAACCTGAACAATTTAAACAGAATTAAAACCATGCTAATTACAAAAACTTACCATGAGGTTCCTTGCAGGGGGTCACTGTTAGTCTTTGGAGGTCCAAGAATACCATTTTAAAGTGTTACTCAGCAGAAGTAGCTGGTAATAGTGCAAATGCTAAAATGCAAAATTCACAGATGGGACAGTTTGGAGATTATTCTGATTTAGGTGCAGAAAAAAAAACGTAAGCAACTTTTTCAGTGGAACATGAACAAATGTGTGGGATTTCTTTCTCAGCCTGAGTGTTTAGAAACCCTCTTTAAACCGAGTACATTAAGGCCCAACCAATTTTTCAGTTCTGCAGGTGGAAAACTCACAGTCACGCAGTTTTGTCTGCTGTTTAGATGCTCTGCTATTCACAAGCCTCAGTGGGATAGAGAGTAATGAAGATTCACTTGAAAATTACATAGGTTAAAAACTGTGTAAATATCCGTATTTATACTATTCACAGCTACAGCACAGTATTATGGTGTACAGAAAAATACAGATCCAAGCTTGTGGGCTGGAAGCCAAGTGCACAACACAACTCCTCAAGCTCACACCACAAGTGGGAATAACCGTCCACTAGTTTCTGCTCTAACACCGTGCACTCTGTTAAGAAGCTGCCTCCTACGTGACACCTCTGCACCTGTCATTAACTTAGTTCAGACCGAAACTTTATCAGTCTGTGTATATTTACTAGTGCTTTATTCAGCTGCAAAGTCTTTCCTGTGACTAGTTTTAACAGGAATTAACAGCATTCTTCTGGGGCTGGAAGTGTGGCAGAAGCCTGTTTCCCATGAGCGGGCTGACCTAAAAACAATTTAAAAACATCCATCCCCAAAGGAGATGCTGTGGACAGAAATCCATCGTGACAGCAACCCTCTGTTTCCCCCAACCCACTTCTGATAAGGAACTACAATTGCTAAAAGAACAAGTAATGTTCCTTGGCACAGATGAAATCTGGAGGGAGCTGCTTACCAGTCTAGGTGCGGGCACCCCAAGGTGTGGGACCTGGATTTTAGATCTATGTCACTGCACAGTGCAAGGGTACAGTGACTTAGAGGTGAGTGTCGGGTATCGATACGTGCTGAGCGGTGGCTCCTTTAGAACCTGCTTATCTGAAACAAACCGAGTGACTGCAAAAAGCTTTACAGAAGTTCATCGCAAAAGGGTAAAATTAATTAACTGCTATGAATTCTTTGCATTCAGGGCTGCAAAACAAAGACACATATTACTTAAATCAGTTTTATTTAGAATTAAGAATTTCCTACAGTGACAAATCTTATAAAAAGCATCCAAACACGAAACTGCAGCAAACAGCATTCTTATGGATATCTTACAGACAGTGGAACTTCCACCCTGGAGAGGCACACTGAGCTCTAGTGATCTCTGCTAAAATAGCTACTGCAAAGCACACCACAAGCTCAATGTTCTCATCACAAACCCCATCATCTTCAAGTCACATTACCACACTTACAGATCATTAACAGAAAAAAAACACACACCATACAGCATTCACAGCAGTTGACATAAGGGAAAAGAAATACAAATATTCCATTTCACGTAACACATTCAACTAATTGATTAACTAGGTAGAGAACCCACTTAGTCTTCCACATGTGGCTGTCCTTTGAATGCAATAAACACTCGTACATTATTTGCTATCATTGCTCTCCGCACACTCTCTCACCAAAGCCACAGGATTGAGAGACATCTCGCCAAGTCAAATAAAATCCCATTAATGCACCACCAGGTCTCCGCATGCGCTCGCTCCTTTATCTCGCACATACCAGCCCTCTCATGCCTCGGCACCACCACCAATCCCACACATGGTTTCAAAAGTTCAAACAGCCTTCTGGTTCCATCTCACAGCCTTGCGTTCACAGCGTTGATACGACTCCATGAAATAAAGAGTAGCGGATAAAAATGGAACACCCACCGTCTAAGACGCAGCATGTGCGGTGTGATGAAGTATTCTTGGATGAGAAAGCATGTAGACAGAAGTATTCCTAAGGCAGAATATTTACAGCACTGCTTTCAATGAAGTGCTTCTTCCATACACATTTGAAATGAGATGAACTGTGGAGATTAAATGAAGCCTTCATATCGTACTTTAGTATGGAGGGGAGACAGTGTTTAAAAAAAAAAAAAACAAACACAAACAAAAACGACACTGCGTTGTCCAACGGGGCGCTTGGAGAGTCATATGGTGGGATCAAATTAAAAACAAGAGGGAGAGAATGCTGTTTCTGACCAATGGTTCCATTTCAAACATGCAAAGAATTCAGGTAGCCAGGAAACAAGGGATAAAGTATTACAGGAGAAACCTTTCCTATCAACTGTAGTGTTAGTTCACCTATCGGGCAAACAGCAGTCCACTTCCAAACATTCAGAATTCCAACCAGATATGTAACAAAACTTAGAAAATTCCTTTTACCTTTCTTTTTTCTTTTTTTTTCTTTTTTTTTTTTAGAAAAGAAAAATGTCAAAAATACTGCTGAATATACTGCACACTGAACAAATTCATTTGGAAAACTTTAGTATATACGTAATTTACAGTATACTTACCATGAGTTAGAAAAATTTGATTTCCCACCATACAGTCAGTATCAGAGCCCACTGCGTCTACATTCCCCAGCCTGACGACTTGGAATCCATGCTTGAACCAAAGCCTCCGTTAAACCCGCTGCTGGAGCCTGCGTTCGAGGCCGAGCCCCAGCCTATCGCTGCCCCCGAGTTGGACCCTCCGTATGAGTTGTTGCCTGAACTAAAGCCCTGGTTCTGCTCCCGCTGCATGTTGCCCTGAGGCTGGTTGTTTCCTGAGGGCCCCGACTGGTTCTGCTGGCTGGCCAGCATGCCCATCATCCCCCAGCTGCTCTGCAGGGCTGCCTGCGCCGCTGCCATCATGGCAGGGTTGATGCTAAAGGCTCCGAAGTTCATACCCCCACCCATGTTGCTGCCCTGGTTGTTGCCCAGTCCTCCCCCCCCTCCTCTGCTGTTGCCAAACCCCCCCTGATTCCCAAAGCCTCCTGGGTTACCACCAAATCTTCCACCTCTCTCTAACTGTCTACTGCTATTGTGCTTAGGTTCAGCATTGGATATATGTACGCTGATTCCTTTAATGATCAAGTCCTCTCCACAAAGAGACTGGGCAACCTATAAGAAATAAGGGATTGATTAAATGTATGTTAGATGTCCTTTTTTTTAAAATGTTAGTAGTACAAGACAAAACACAATAACATCCTCTATGATTCTGAGCAGATATTTATCCTGCAAAGAAAGCATATGCATGTACTTAATTCAATTTGAATTTGTACTTAATTCAAAGTGATTTAGCTTTGCATTCATCACTACACTAACTGCAGTATAAAATCCTATCTGCACAGCTGCATCGAAAAGGGTAATCTCAGTCCGTTCAATAAATCACATCAAACTAATACCACTGTAATTCTCAAGACAGTGGACAAGTAAGTGTTTCATGTGTAGTTCCAGAAATGATACTTTATCATGCTACTAAAATGTAGTCTATGAAGTTAAAATATTTTAAGACTTACCTGATCATCTGCAAATGTAACAAAAGCAAAAGCTCGGAAGGGTTTGGGAATGAAGACATCTACCACTTCCCCATACTGGGCAAAGAACTGTCGGAGTTCATCTGCTGTCATGTCCTCGGTGCAGCGTCCAACAAACACCTTCCTGCTGCGCAAAGGCTCGTCAGGACTTTGCTGGAGAGAATTGAAGGAAAAAACTATCACAACTACAGTCCTTGAGAACTGAGTTACAGGATGGTAAATGACAGTCTTAATCGAGCCCGTTCTGAAGGCTGCTGATGAAGAAATCTTGAGATTTTAAGTTTAAGACTTAAAATAAATTAATTAAATAAATTCTATTCCAAGAACATGGCTGCACCTTGATAAAGGTGGGGGGGAAGAGCCACAAGAAAATGAGCATGGGAGCAACACACAGGGACAGTGATAAGGCCACTGCACAGGAACACTTTTCTGTAATAATTGCATATACAGACAAGAATAGAATCTACAGGTTCAGTTTGGAACCCAAAGACTTGTTCTACTCTTCTCCAAACTAGTTATTCCATCTGCTTTATTCTCCATTTATTCATGCAATAGACAAGTTAGGCAGGGACTGCTGGACATCAAACACATTATTTTTAGATTTCTATCTGTACTTCAGTCCCTCACATAATGAGCTATTTTCCCAACATTTCAATTACTTCCAGCTCACCCACCTCCTCCCTGTTTTCCTTCCTTGCTCACAATTGTTCTGTTCATTCACAGTAAAGCCGCATCCGAGAGCAGACAGTTAAATCCGTGCAGCTGCTCTCTCCCAACGCAGCTGACGAAGAGGTGCACTCGGAGTGTCTGGTTCAAATAAAACCAGCAGTAAATCCCAAAGTACCTTAGAGTTGGGAAGTTTACAGTCACACCATCTTCCATCAATCATGTGCCGCTGAGACATTACTTTCACTTGGGTTTCGTAATCCGTGAACCGAACAAACCCAAAACCTTTCGAGTGGCCTGTCTTAATATCCTTCTTAACCTACGTGGAAAAAAAACAAAAACCAGAAGTAACCACTAGTATGAAGCATATTGTTACTGAATGAATTTGGTAAAAATCTGTTTGAGAGTTTATCAGTCTTATAAACATTCTTATCACAGCAACCTCTAATTCCTTAACATCCTCCCTCAAAATTAACAGACTCACGGAAAAAAAAGACACCCTTAGGAAGAGACACAGCTTCTGATCTTGTCCGAGTTTATAGAGCTCCTTTGCTTCTACTTGCTTTCTCAGGAGCCTGGTATCTACCCAGTATCCCTCCTTACTTGAGCTGCAAATGGATTTTACCTGCACCATCAGAACTTCTCCAAAGGTACTGAAATACTCCTTTAAGTCTTGTTCAGTGGTTTTCCAGGGAAGACCCAAGACTATTAAATCTGAAGTCTTCTGTACTGCTCGTTTCACTTTCACAGCTGATGATGCATCCGTTTCATCCATTTTTCTCTTATTATCTGAATATAAAAAAGTACATTAGACATCCTCAACTCTGGAAATTGACCCACTGACTATGAAATGCATGGTGTTAAATTATAAACTATGATGAGAAAGAGTACAGACTGCAAGAGACACATCAGCTGCTGAGAGGTAATTGGAACAAATATCTAACTGCCCTGAACCAAAGTCAGTCCTCCTCCAAAATGCAATTTGACCCAGTTAGTTCTGCATTAGTTTACTTAAGTATTATCCAGCAACATTCGCAGTCCTAGAAGAGGTGGAGAAAACATGAATTTTTAACAAGACTACTTCACCAGCGATTTACTTCCTTCCCCTCTTTTTTCTGGGGGTGGAGCAGGGTGGTCAAGTTTCTCCTTTCCTGAGCACTTCTAAATGGTACCTCTGAGCAAACCATGCCTTGAGGAGAAGTGTCTGTGAGTACAGAGATTACAGTACACTACAGTCCTTGAAGGCCTATATGAGGTTATCCTTCAAGGATAATGCAAGACTTTGTCATTTAAGTATCCGTTTAGGTAGAGTATTAAAAAAAAATTAAAAACTCAGTGGGGTCAAACCTACTCGGCAGGACAGACACCTGAATAAATCATTGATCTCTGTGAATCATAGAGTTAAAGAATAACAGCGTTGCCATGTTAGACCGGCAGTAACTCGGACCTTAAAGAAAGCAGCCTTGTACAAAGAACCGAAGCCACGAGGACAAACCTTTGGGATAATTCACGACGTAGACGAGGTTTCCCCAGCCGGCCTCGGGGGCGTGCAGAATGCCCTCGACCAGCCGGACTCCCCGCATGCACTGCGACACCGGGTTCCTGTAGCGTAGCCCGCACGCCCCGGGGAACTGCGCCGTCACCGTGGACAGCAGCACCGTGCCGTCGTCCTCCGACGGGATTTCGATGGGCTCATCGTTCTCGTCTTCCGTCACCCGGATATACTCCGACATCTTCGCTGGAAGTTACTGAAGTACAAAAGGGATATAGCAGGCGTAAGCGATCACCCTATATCCCTTGACTTGGCCTTCATCTTCTTCGCCCTGAGGCACGAGTCTCGCTGTATTTATTACACAACATGGGACACCGAAACGCGCCATTCATTAACGCTAAAGCCTCCGGTCCTGCCGTACCGACACCACGGCCCGTCCTGAAGCTGCAGAGGTACCAACAACGACTGATCCCCGAACACGGCGGAAATTCCCAGAGGCGCCACAGGCT
>NW_008240039.1:26707-34406 GCF_000691975.1 Corvus brachyrhynchos
TGGCCCCCAGGCCGGCCCCGAACAGCTCGCTCGGAGCAGCCGCGAGCAAAGACAGCCTTGCCAAAGCGCGGCGACGCTTCTCTCCCGTCTCCACTACCGGAAAGAACGAGCGCAGCTGATTAAAAAAAAACCCACCAAAACCCAAACTTGGTCACCTGGCCTGTTCAGCATGGAGAAGAACGAGGGGAAACCTCGTCGTAGCCTACACCTTACTGGTGAGGAGCAGCGGAGGGGTAGCTCCGATCTCTGCGACCAGTGACAGGACCCGAGGGAACGGCTGGAATGATGTCACGGGATGTTTAGGCAAATATATCAGGAAAGGATTCTTCCCGCAGAGGATGGTCGGGCACTAAACAGGCTCCCAGGGCAGTGGGCACAGCTCCCAGGCTGCCAGAGCTGAAGGGGTGTTTAGACAAGGCTCTCAGGGACAGGGTGGGATTGTTGGGCTGTGCGGTGCAGGAGTTGGCCTGGATGATACTGTGGATCCCTTCCCACTCAGAATATTCTGTGATTCTGTGTTTTCTAGCAAAAAAAACCCCAAAACAAACAAACCCCAAACAAACAAAAAAAAAACCACCAACCAACCAAACAAACCACAAAAAACACAAAGGAACAACAACAACAAAAAAAACCACCCAAAACCCCTCCAATAACTTAAGGGTAGAAACAAACCAATCACAGTCCCCACGGACACTTCTAACAAGGCCTGAGTACTGGAGCAGCGTTTCCAGGGAAGATGAGAGGTCCCCATCCCTGGGGAGAAGTTCCTTGTGAAATCAACTGAAGCGTACCCAGGGCTCTTCCAGTTGGGCAGGAGGAGACTCCACGTGCACTTGAAGATACTTTTTTCACAGAAGCTGTCAGAAGAGGATGGAAACATTAGAGATGCAATCATTTGTTATTGGCATCAGCCTGGCAGTGCTGGCATTGAGTGTTACCTGTAAGGTGGGAAAGGACACAAACCCTCTCAGCAACAGAGACGTGAGCAATACCAGCTGAGTCATGTTGGCATTTGAACAGCATCATTCTGCACTGGGTAGGAAGAACTGATCCAACATGCCTCTGCAGATCTCATGCAGGTATTTCCTGAGGACGTTGGGAAGAACTAGATTAACCAGGCTGACTAATGCAGTTTCATGGTAACTCGGTTCTGTGTCTCGTACTTGTCTAGTCTGACACTGTCCCCAACAACTGGTTCATTGCTCAAAATCAATGTCTTCATTAATTCCTCAAGATGTTTGGGGGTTTTTTGTGCTTCTCCTCCATTTACTGCCCTGCTCGCTGAGCTTGTATAAAACAATTTTGCAGGATTGCTAGAAGTTTAAAACAGCTAGTAATTCTAGCCCTGTCCTTTAATAACCAGTAAGTGTTTGCTATAACATGGCTTAATTCTTTCTAAACCCAATTTCCCCTATCTTTATTGAAAGACTTAATGGTTATATCTCATAATACAGTATTATAAACTTCTGAACTCCAAAGCCATGATGGCTAAGGGACACTCATGTTCTTATTGCTGCTTTTCTGCCTCTTAAAAAAAAGTTCAGAAGAGCTCATCTACACAAGTTTTCCTGAGCTGTAGTCACAGGAAGGACAAGGCTGTGAGCAAGAGAACCACACGGAGGAGGAAAACACTAGTGGCAGGAACATGGTATTTTCCACCTGGTCTTGTCTCTTTTATAAGGTGAACTGTCTGCCTTCAGTAGTATCACCCTCTAGGTAAACACTCAATTTTTTTTTTTTTTTTTTTTTTTTTTTTTTTACTTTGCAGTGATAATACTAAAAAGCTATACATTAATAATTGCTGTATGGTTTTAATCTGTCGTTTTCCATCTGGATAATTGCCATTCTACATCTCCAATTTTATTCTGATACTTTACTAATGGGCTTATCTGGTCTGTCAGTCACATTAGCCAGGAGTCACACCAGAGACATCTGTAACACAGTCAGTATTTATTACAAGATCTATATGAACAGGAAGCCACACAGAGCTGGCATTAGCAGAGCTGTGAAGTCCTGCCTGCCATCATCATAGTGAAAAAAATGTACTGCAGAGCTTTGTCTAACCAGCTCAGCAACTCAACCTGTGGACTGTAGCATATTATTATAAGGAAAACTATTTGACCACCTTTTTCTCCCCTCATCTGCTCCTTTGTGGCACTCATCCAATCTGTGTACTCAGTATCCCCCTAGCCTGACCTTCTTTGCACTGGTCAAAAAAAAAAAAAAAATTAAAAATAAAGGGTTATTAGTAAGGACAGATGATTCTACTGCTAGAAAAGGTTAATCCAGTACCTTGCATTAATGGCTTCTGCTGAGAGTATTTAAGGCTCCCACTTTAGATTTCTTCAAGTGCAAAAATTAGCTCCCAGCACCACTGAAGCTCAGCCCATCTAGGCCAGTGTGACTTTAGACTCAGTCTTATCATTTAATTACCATTTTTCAACGGAGTTGTGAGAGGAGCTGCCTAGGCACAGGCTAACAAGAGATGCTAATGCTCCTGAAATGCCTACATTTTCTAGTGATCCACAACATACATCCCAAAGCCAGTTCTGGTGTTGCCAAGTCAGCATGGAGACAGCCAGTGTTGTTTGAACATGCTGTGAGGATGGAGCGGTAATTGCAGCGTGTCAACATTACCTGCTGCACTATTTCCACTCAGAGTTTAGCAATAGTGCTGTTGAAGAGGTCGTTGTGGTGCTGAGCCAGAGCGACCTCCATCTCACACAGCATCTGGTGGTAATTTCACTAATGAGCAGAGTAAGCACCAGCCCTGAACTAGATTTCATGCAGGTAAAAGCTTGACGAGAGTAGGGAGCTTTGTGCTGGCTGTAAAACAGGGAGGGAGAGAGGGGCAATTAGCCGTAACAGAGACTTCTAACAGAGACTTCTGCTCCAAAAGCTTCTTCCTCAGTTTTGGCAACAAACAAGCTTAGAATTAAGCAAATGTTACTATCCATTTTCTGTGTGAATTGGGATTGTTGCAGCACTTTCCTTCTGTTATTTTGCATTTTTATTAGGTTTAAGTTAAGCAATTAACAGTAGCATTGCTCTTGAAGTAACTACACCAGTGGGCATACCACTAGTTAATTCACCAATTCCCTCACACTGGCAATTCCAAGGGCCCATGGGTGCAGACAAATACAATATGTGATGCTAGCCATCATGTATATTGACTTAAGTGTGCCCACAGGCACAAAACAAAATGCAATACAATAACTATTTGCTGCTCTAGGTTAAGTGTGCTCATGGGTACAAGCAAACTCAATGTAATGATCAGCTGCTCACCCTCCCAAAAGCACTTGGGATGAAAAACAACATCAATGGGCACCTAAATATAAGCTCCTGATACAAAAACATCATGCAACTGTGGGTACTGAAAAACATGAAGTGCCTGGGCCTGTTCCTAATCACAGAGCATTAAATGGTGGGAGAATTTCATGAATAGTGGCGTATCAGTGTAATCAGATTGTAGACAGCCTGATTTTGTCATTAGTTAATAAATCCGACTTCTCTTCCGCACTCAGTGGGAGGCTTTTATTTTCCCCCACAACATCAAGTTTCTCAGAACAAGGCAGGAATATAAGGAGGATGAACAGTTTCTCTCTAAATACCTGCCATAATTAGAGCTTTCCATTCACAAGCAAGTTATCAACATAAAAATTTACTCATACCCAGCAGCCTAAAACAACTACTAAAGAAAAGTTTCCCTGGAACAAATTAAGTAGCTTGCACCCGTGTAAAGTACCTGGAAAGATCACCTAGTCCATGGTTCTCACACTCCTCCTAATTCCCTCAGTTAAAACACTTAAGACTTCATTATAGTGCCTGAAATATTTTAGGTATTTTTCCCATGATCCTATGAAATGATGATTCCAATTATCTCATTTCTAATCCACCTGAGATAGTTTAGTCCTGTTTCTTAAGGAGGAAGAGTTTCCCCATTCCTTTTGATTCATATCCTAATTTACTTAACTCTTCCAAACTGATTAGAACAGGCATTTTTTAATCTCTCAGCAAACACAATCAGATTTTTGTCGATTTGGCTTGTCTAAAGTTCCAGAAGGGCTCAGTGGCCATCAGTCTGGGTCCTTTCAGCCCTAGCAGCTATTGGGTGAGGCTGGTTGGAGTCCATGTCACTGGAACTCCGGGGCTCAGCCATCCAGGTGCAGTGGTGTCCTGGCTGCTACTCAGCAAACCCAGCTTCAGCAAACAAAAGGACTGGCCTGGCTGAGAGCTCCGGTAGCAACTAAGAATCTTCTGTAGTAACTGGAAACCCAAATGGTGACAAAAGGCCCCTCTGAGCTCCAAAGCCACTGCTGGCTCCTACCTTTGCGAGCTGCGAAGAGTTCAAAACGGCAGTGGGGATTATCTGCCATCTCCACCCTCTTGTTTGAGTGGTACCTGTGGGAACTGTCAAACGTTTGCATCTTGCACACAGAGAATGCAAAATTCACTTTGCTCTGTTTTGTTTGGCAGAGCAAGATCAAACCCTCTGCAAGTCATCTCCCTTGCCTTTCTAGAGCATCCAATAGCAGAGCGTGGGAAGAATTTCTCCCTGGGATTCACAGAGGTATCTAGTCAGTTCCCAGAGCTCAGTTCCCGGTGCTGATGTGCCAGGCATCTTCCAAAGGAATTTGATGCCTTGTACAGTGTACTGGAGCTGGGATTCAGAGAGTCTTTTTGGCTAGATTCTATAGTAACTCCTAGCATGGAAGAGCATGAACTTCTATCAGCGTAGGTTGGCATAAACCGAAGGATAAAACCCACTGACTGGGAACTGGTCCACAAAAATTGCATGTGGTGGTGTGTGACAGGTTCTAAATATTGAGTGCAAACACTGGAATTTACACAGGGGGTTGGAAATAGACTCCTTCAAAAGCCACAGGTGGCTGGGGTAAGGTGTAACAGCTATTCCTGTAACACCTGGAATAGTGTGAAGGACAGCTTTGGCAGGATCTATTCGCAGGCTGTTTTGTCTAGTTTTCCTTCTATGTTTTTTCTGCTTTTCGCTCAAGGACAGGGCAGACAGTCTGAGTATTTTTTTTTTTGCTGGTTTTGAATGATGCACATTGAAGCAAGAGCTGAAGGGTAAGACAAAGACTGTTTTTAAAATAGTTACGCTTTAGTGCCTGGTGATATTTTTTCGAAATACATTTACTGAAGATTTATGTAAAATCTATCTTTTGTCTACTTAAAATATCTCAAATGGATGTACAGGTCAAAATTTAATGCATATGGGTTTTCATTATTTTAAATCATTTGCAATATAAATTATTTACTATGACATCAGACCTTTGTTCTTTGGCTGTCCACCATAAATTGAGGACCACCCAAATGTCCAGCCTAAGCTGTATTTCTGCATTCCCTGCCCCAGTATCTATAATCTCAGTTCTGTGATTCTTCATGTAAATGACTTTCAACAAGGAAAGGAAGGGAACACATTATTTGCCTCAATACAGGTAATTCTGAAAGAGGAGCAAGACCTTTACATGAGAAATAGTTGACATCCACAGAAAGGGGAGAACTAATGCTTGTAGAAGTGAAAGTCATTCTTGATGAGAGTGGTGAGAGCTACAGATCAACCAAATGTGACCAAATGGACTTTTTGTGTAGTTGAAACTGCCAGAGGTGATTGACTTCTATCTTTCTCTCTCTGAATTTTTTAATGTCTTCTTTTTGCCCTTAAATTTATAATGCAATTAATTAATCCAGTTCTGGCCAGTAATGTTGTAGGTAACCATTTGGAAAACTGAGATATTGGGATAAGCCAGGCTCCCCAGGGTCATTCTGCAAGCCCATAGTGAAAAACCGTAGTGTCACCTGACACCCAGAATTGTGCTGTCATGACAAACTTGCTCCTAACAACCATAAAAATCTTGAAACACTCACACTTTTTGAAAGACCTTGTGGAAACTGCATTTGTTATCATGTTCGCAAGTTGTCCTATGACAGGTTACGTATACAGACCTTTGGATCCATCACAGCCTATATTTGAAGCCTTTCCAGCTCAGAAGTTACTGAAAATTGTTGCCACCCAACAGCTCTTCTGTGGCTACACTACAATAATTAAACCCTGAATTCAACCCAGTTTCTTCTACATAGATGTCATCTCAAAACCTATGACATCAAGACTCTGCCACGCCTCTCATTTCTACTCATGAAACTGAAAAACACTTAAATCTGAAACAAACGTATTTTTGCAAGCTTCCCACACCACAAAACCTCAGCCTTGACACAGCCCTCTTCCTGCTCTGTCAAAGGATGGATTTTTGTTTTCACAGTTTCATGCATTATTGCTCATGCATGTAGTTTTAAGTATACCTCCGAAATTTGACCTGCCTGAAGAATTGTACCAATTCTGAGCAATATCGTAAATTACAGCAACATCCTAAGGGGAATCCTACTGCTGACATCCAGGCTATCTGTGCAGTCCTCTAGGTATAAGTGTGTCTGACAAGGCCCATTTCTCTCTCTTTGCTGTCTTTCCTAGAGTGTTCGTCGTAAACCAAAAACTAGCACTGACAGCAATCTTAACCCTGAAGTCAGAGCAGGGTCAGATGTTGTGGTGGGCCTGCATACGCTTTCCTGCATTCGAGCTTCCAGTGGCTTTACCACGATGAGATCCAGTGAGAAAATCTCAGTGTAGTCCTGATTTATGTGCAGGAGTGCAGAGGAGAGCAAAAGCTTTTAGTGTCTTGGGAAGCAGTTAGGGATTAAGGCCAAGGAAAGGACAGTCGTGTCAATTACATCCTAAAAAAAGAAAACTCAAGTGAAAGTCCTGGCTCCTGGACTGTTTCTGGGCTGGCGGATGTTCAGAGTTTCCTTGGCAGATCCTCCCGAAAGCTAATGGACCCATTTAGATCCCCTCCCATACACCATGGCATCAGTTTGACCATTCTGAAGGAGGCCTGGTGGGAGTCTGATAATTCAGCATTTTTTCTGAAATTAAATTAGGGAATGCATTTAATATTTTAAGATCTCTGATGCTCTCTTGTCAGGAATCTCCACTGAACCCAGCGCTTCATTTCAGATGTGGCTGAGGGAAGAAAACCTCATGCAAAGTGCAAGGCTGACACCTGGAGGGACTGCGAGAGGCAGATGGGGAGCCTGGAGCAGCCACACATCCTGCAAAACAGCTGGGTGGGGGAAGCTCAGAGTGGGTGGCAAGATCCCAGGATTTGAAAGTATGCTTTTCTAGTGAAGGGATGCTCTCAATATGCTTCTCTCTCCCCTTTTCCAACAATAAAGAAAAATACAGATTTCTATTTCAGATTTTCCATGCCTGTTTTTAGGAGTAGAGAAGAAACACAGGAGCTATGACTGTGTCACTTAATTATTCACTTCTTCCATGCTCAGGAATGTTTGGATCAAAACTTATCTTGGTCAATAAGTTGCTACAAATAATGCAAGGTTGTTTTATCAGTTGGTTGGTCTAACATATTTGAACTGCTGCGTATCAGACTTCCTACTGCTTTGCCATTTGTGTAACTGCTGAAAAACAGACTTGCAGAGCGATTCCGGCGGTCAAAGCTGCAGCTGGAAGATTTGGCATTAGGTAGAGTTTATTCTTTTCACGTCTGGTTCTGCCAGCACCCACGGTAAGGCTTTTCCTGAAGCTGATCCTAATCAAGGAAAGCAAGGCAGCTTCTAGGACAAAGTCTTCATGCTTTTTGAAGTTTCTTTCCAGCCTGGCAATCAC
>NW_008240039.1:34439-39847 GCF_000691975.1 Corvus brachyrhynchos
CACTCTTTCATAACACTTGTTCAAATCTTTCAGTTGTTCATAATCTCTCTTCCCTGACAGGAATTTTCTCAGTATTTTAGTGAATGCTTGTTTTGCTTGAACTAATTTTAGAATATGTTAGTAGCCAAGTTATTTATCGTTCTGGCATTACCATACACTTAGTAGCTCACAGACCCAAAGATTAGATGTCCATTACATATCCTTAATTCTCTTTGTCATTGCCAGTGTGGTTCCAATCATAATATTTGCTTATCAGTGAGTAGTTGCTTATGGAAATGGGAAAAATAAACCAACAAAAAACAACAATCAACAGTTATTTTCAGAACTCTTTTATGCATTTCTATTATCCCACCTGCACTATAGCTCCCTGAGTCTCCACGTGTCTTCTCTGGTGCACCTCGTTACTGACTGACTGCATTTCTTTCCCTTCTAGCCTTCTGACTCCCAAAATATCACTGATGCTCAGTTCATCCCGATGAGCATACTAAACCACCACAAACATTCTCCACCCAGACCGCCTAAAGGGTGAGCCATGAAAACGCTTGCTCCATTCTGGCAAGCAGAAGAGAGGCACATTAAATCTTCAGGAGCAGCACAAGACATGGGGTGTTCTTGGGATACTGCTTTTCAGCAGAGACTTGGAGGTCTAATGCCATCTCTGTGGCTACTGTTTCTTCAGTGCTTCTCATTAACTGTGCCACGACTAATGAGGCAGTAACATCTTTCTCCCCTCTCCACTTGGACAATATTGCCAACGCTGGATTGTCAGTTATGCTGAATTACACTGGATGACTTGTGGGTACTCAGTGATGTAGACAAATAACAGTTCGAGATCGAGGGTGAACCCTGGCCACTAAACTTGTTTCACTTGTGACTCATTCCAGACTTAAAACCTGGCTCTTGCTGACATTTTATTAACCCAATTTGTCATCCTCCTAACCCCCATTATCCCACCCAGGCAGATTATTTACTTTGAAAAGATGTGTAGATAGCTTCCACGCAAATCCTAAGCAGAGCCAGGTGCCACAGCTAGATTCTAGAGGGAGTTACAGTCATGAGACTGTACATGTGCTGGTAAAATAACTTCTATCCTAGATTCTTCCAAACTCAGTGACATTCTGTCTGTTTAGATATTGTCTGGACTCTCATTCCTGCAAAGCAGCTTGGCTCCAGTATGGGGAAGGATCCACATTCGTACCTTCAGACCTGTGTGTGTTCCCAAAGGGATCAGCAAAGGTAAATTTAAACATAGATTTAAAGTTAAGGACATTCTCTTGCTTTGGAGTTGGAATCTCTGTCTACCCCTTCCCAAGAGACTCCCTTTGAATCTTTGCATTTTTCCAAAAATAAAGCATTCACATTAAGAATTAGCTTGCTGCCTTCCAGAGAATTCATCCTTTCCAGTTTGCAAGCTTGAAGAGAGAAATCCAGGAAGCGCCAATAAATCTACTCTGACAGTGGAGTAAAGAGCTGCAAAAGGAGTAACCTGTCAAGGTAATGTGACTTAATTTCTCAGAGAAAGATCCTTTTTTATAAATGAAATAAAAATGCCAGCAACGTGAAATAGCAGGAAGTGTCACACTTGATTGTCTCTCAGGAGGACAGAAATTAAATAAAAAGAAGGCAAGGTAAATGACAGGGTTTTGCATTTAGCGAGGGAAGTAATAACATAAACTGAGAATAATAACATCCACTGAAAATCTATGCACAGCAACCCGACTATGTCAAAGGGGTGTGTTCCCACAGAAACATTCATTTAATGTACACGTGTTTCCTTGGACAAAAGGCGGGTTCTGTGCTGGGAGTGCAGGATTCGTGGAGATACTGTGATCGGACATACGGGGGCAGCCTTACCTGCCGGTTATCACAGCCTTGCGACACCGTGGCAGGGCCACTGCAGCCAGTGCGCTTTGGCCTCCTAGGTTCCCGTGGCAAGCTCTGGAGTTTCGCCCCTTTCTAAACAGGGGACCCATGCAGGCTTTCCAGATTTCCTTATTCAAAGAGTGAGCAGTGTCCCTTTAAATGAACACAGAGATCTCAGTCCAAATGGGGAGTGAAGTCCAGGCTACCCTCAGTTATGAAACCTCCCTTTCAGAGCTCACGGGCTCAGGGGCTGCTGTTACACTCCGAGGTTAATAATCAGTTTTAATATTCACTTAGGGGGCTGTAAAAAAAGAATGAAAATTTCCTAATTTGAAAATGGACTTGATTGGCAGCTTTATTATCTCTATAAGGTGTGTGGCATTCCACACAATCAAGTCATTTTTTAAAATAATCTCACTGCTTAAGTCGTACATGCTGCTAATTGCATTTTAATAAGTCTCTTTAAAATCTTTCCATATTTTTTAATATCCTAATATTAGATAAGTGATTGCTGGGGACACTGGAGGGCACTGAGGTTTATAGAAAGAAGAACACCGTAATGAAGCTTTATTGGGATGGCATCACCAAACAATTGCTGTGATAGCAACACTCCCAAGCTTGGAAAAATGCCAGCCTTCCCCCCCCCCCAGAACTGACTCAGAAACAAGCCTCCCTGGCTCAGGACTGACACAGAAAATGGATGCTTTCTGGATCGTAAAATGGCCTCTTTCCGTCTTGGAAATGACTGAGGAACTGTCCACTTTGGGTTTGGAAAGGACTTGGGAACTGTTTTTTCTCCATTGAACAATCACTTTGAAACACATCTTTGTTTTTCTTGGTTCTGGCTTGAAAATAAAAGTTCATTTGGTTGGTTTTTTTTTTTTTTAATTGTGTCATGGTTACACAGAAGGAAGATTTCTTTACCAGCTCTAAACAGCAGCAGACAATGGGAAAGGCTTCCATGGAATTAGAAACTAAGGCTGGAAGTAGAAGCGATGAGTCCATCTCAAAGATGAAACCCACTTGGTAGAGTATTTGGGAAAAATGTAGTATGGTGTGGGGTTATTGGGTGTCTATATCTCCTTTATGGGACAGGGAGCATTATCCAATGAACACCAATCCAGACATAATCACTCTAAAATTAAAAAACAGACAAATAAAATAAGCAAGCAAAGAAGTCAAACAACAGGGGGGCTGAACGGACAAAGTCCAGATTCAAGCACCCTGAACAACAGAAAATTTCCAGCTCAGATCCATCTAGGATCCCATGTGTGCATCCACAGGGTGAGCTATTGCAGCAGTTACAACCCAGTGGTGCAGGCAGGTGCTCCTGACATTCCATGTGCAGAGCCCAACATTTTTGCTTGGAAGTCTGTCTTTATATCTAAAGTGCTGTCTTCTCTCTGTATATAAAGTTGTGTTTCTCCAAATTATGACTATTGGGAAACTAACACCACTTTCAGTGTAATTTAACATCATTGTCCATGGGGGAGAAATATAATCCCAAATTAATGTGTAACTGGCTTCTGGGGAACTTCACTGGGATAAAGGGACTTTTTTTGCCAAAACAGAATGGCAGTGCCAAATTTTACATTGTATTGCATTGCATTTTGTCCTCTGCAATTTGTGTACTGGGACCTGAGATCAAAAAGTTATTTTGAGAACAATAATGACTTTAATGTATTGCCTGCTTTTATATGATTTCTTCCTCCTGACTCTTGTCTTCTGATATCATACTATAATAAATCACAATGTCAGTTTCAGTTTAAAACATAATCAAGCTTCTAGCAGTTCACTATTAGTAAAGGAAACTAGAAAAAAATGTGATATCTTCTTGGAGATTCAAAACCTGGGAAATAAATACAGAGAATCTATAACTGATTTTTTTTCCCTTTCAAGTCTCATAATATTTAAGTAAAGTTGTTTTTGGAACCCAACCATGACTTTTAATACTTGAAATGGACAATACTGATATAAACATCTTGCATTAGTTTGTTTGAAAGTGAGCCATTTTCTGACTAACTGAAGCTCTGTCTATCCAAGTGTTTCTTCTGTACATCATCAGAGAATCCTTGGACTCAGTCCATCGTATCTTTAGGTTTGATCTTATTCCCACTGAAACCCAAAGGAGTTCTGTCCCTGATTCCCAGTTAAAAATGGATCAAGCTGAATTTTACCATATAGTACAAATAAGAATGGTTTGTTAATACTAAATTTCTTATTACTAGTTGTGCATCTTTCTGGTTTTAAGGTGCACGAGATGCCACTGTAAAGAAATCAGTGTATCTGACATAAGCCATGAAATAGAAGAGTTGTCATGTCTTCCTCTCTTCTTCTCCTTTTTTTTTTTTTTTTCCCTTCTGAGAATAAGAGCAGAAGGTCTTGTTTTGCACCGACAGGCTGGGAGGCACATGTTCAGCGAACTTCTGCACAGGAAGTAAATGTCCAGGTCATATTTATCCCTTTTCATGTGGTTCTTTTAATCCCCCAGACTGGGTTTCAGAGGAGTTTTACAGTTTCAGTTTTACAAAGCAAACCTTCCTTTAATGTTGGCATTTTAAAGAAAAAGCTTCAGTCAAAACATGTGTGTTTTACATCAGCCAGATGTGATGTTGAGGGGAACAGGCCACAATGTGGCAGCCAGCTCTGCTGCAAAAGCTGGACATCAAATGGGACCTACTGGTTCCCAGTTGAGGGATCAGCCTCCTGGATCTCTCACCTAGTGCAAAAAAATAAAAAGTCCCCAAGAAAGTTACAGATCATGAGCATAACCAGCATTGCTATGACTTGCATGCCAGCATCCTGTATAGCCACATGACAGAGCACAGCCCTACTGTGCACAGACCTATTCACCCAAAAATTCGTTCTTGCTTAAAAATGGTTAAATGAAGACAAAAGAAGAGGTGTTAAGGGCAGCAGAAGTACATTAACATGTCCAGCACTGCACCAGCAGTCAGTGGCTACTCAAAAAAAAAAACAAACCTGGCACTGCACAACTTCCATTGAACATCACTGCCCCTGTAACCTGCTCTTTCCAGGGCCTAATTGTGGCCATTTAAATTAAAAAGTTATGAAACACAATCAGACATCTCTTCGCTTTCTCTAGGAAATTTTCTCACAGCCATGCCAAGTGAGGCAGGTCCTGTTTTCAGCCATCCTCTCTAAATTAGGGTCAGCTGTGACAGGGTAGGGACCTTTTTTGTACCTCTGAAAGCCCCTTTTTGGGAGTGTTCTGTGGGTACAGCTGGAGTTTACACTGGAGAGAAGGTTTTTAACAGCCAGCGCTGTGACTGGTGGATCAGGGCCCATGTCTGTGGGAGGCTGAGGCCAGTTTAGGAGCCCCTGAGGTAGCCACCATTTCCCACCATCTCCTGCCATTTTTTGCCATTTTTCCTAGCCCATCAGGCAGTGCCTCAGTGCCTCTGCGTCCTTTTCGGAGCAGTTCCCACTTTGCCCGGTCAGCTCTGGACGCAGCAGGCTGCGGGGCCAGCCTCCGGAATCCGGGAGACCAGAGGTCTGGCTCGTGGGTCCTTCCACAGGACCGC
>NW_008240039.1:40072-61537 GCF_000691975.1 Corvus brachyrhynchos
ACAGTGACGACAGGAAGGTAGGGATCCTCTCCCCAAGACCAATCACTCGATGCCCCTGCCAGAACTTTCTAGAAGCTTGGGAGGGGTGCCGGAGCGATTGGCAGGGGTCTGGGAGGAGACAAATAGAGAAAGCAGGGTTATGAACGCGAAACCAGGAGGGTATAAACTGGGATGGTACCGTAACACGAAACCCAAAGGGGAGATCCGGACTGAACCAAAGAAGACACATTCCCACACCTCAGGAGGAGCAGGTGTCAGTCTCTTGCCATGGCTGCCTTTCCTCACGGTCTGTGCAGCACTGTGTGGCTGTGTTACCTACATGGAGCTGTGCTGGTTCCTCGGTAAGCTGAGTACTGGGCGCCCTCTCCGTGGCCGCCATTTTGTGACGGTTGGAGCCCCTCAGGGGCTGTTGCTGCTCTGGGCTCGGGCAGTTGAGACTGGGCTGGGGTGGTTGAGGCTGACCTGCGGCAGTTGAGGCTGACCTGAGGGGGTTAAGGATGAGCCGGGGCAATTGAGGAAGTTGAGAAAAGGCTTAGGCAGAAAAGGATGCTCTGAGGCAGAACTGAGGAATCTGAGGCCTGAAAACTTATCTTAGCAGTGTGTGTGGCCTCCAGACCCCTCAGCAGGTGCCTCAGCCCCCCTGCCACCTCCTCACCGTTTTCTGGGCGGGAGATCCCCGAGGGAGCACCTTCTGGAGACAGCCCATGGAAAGCTCTCTATGGTGAGTAGTAACTTCTTCCAGAAAAACCACTACAACGTGTCACACTACACCTGGTGCCACCAAGAACCTGTCTGTGTGGCATAGGGAGCCATCCTGGGAGTCCTGGGAAAGCAGCTCTCTGCTTCTGTTCCTGTACCAGCAATGGGTGAGTACTTGCTCTATTTCCAAAATTAAGCACTTTTCCTTGGTCAGTAAGCTGCAGGGCTGGCTTTTGAATTCTCTGGAATGATAACTATTGAATTGAGACTGTTAATTTTTTTCCTTTAAGTTTTGTGTTAATCCAAGGTCACTGGCCTCCAGGCCTGGGCTCTCCATTTATCTCCTTGACTGACATAACTAGGTTCTCCACAGAGTTGCCAGCTTTCCTCACTGTAGCTAAGTATAGATTTTGTCTTTACTGTGGGCTAAATGGTATGGTCAGGTGGCCTGCAGTAAACTTGGCAGGTTAATTTAATGTCCTGGAGTCTGGGTGACTGGATGGAGTAGGACTGGAATATGTTGTTTCTCTGGAGTGAATCTGAAGCAAGTATAGTTTATAAGCTGTCCTGTACAGTATACCTTTTCCTAATATCCCGGAGAAGAGCCTACAAGACTGGCTTATTCCTTCACGGGGAGCTGGGTTGACAGGGATCATGTCTGCCTCTTTTCTTGGGAGCAGGAGAAATGCCATATAGACAAGGAAACCTGGTTAAGTTACATATTATACGTGGATTAGTCTAAGCTTTTTGGACTGACCAAAGTAAGGCTGAAGTGTCTTTTAGAGGGTTTAGCAGGTATTACATCTGGTAAAACCAGATTTTGCTCTCAGAGTTGGCTGGATTTGCATAAGCATCTTACAAGTTTTTATTCAACTTATGTGCCCCCATTTCTCTTTGGCTGGTAAATGTCTTGATAGATAGCACAAATAAATAAATATAAACATGCATAGTTGTGTTTTTTCTTTTGAAGTGTGTGAGTATCGAGAGCTTGATTGTTATTTATGCTTGGCTCTTCCTCTTATCTCCACTCAAGATTTTTGCATCTTGTTAATTGATATTGTTGCTATCAGGCTCTGCCTCGTATTTTGAAGGCCCTCTGACTGAAGTTAGACTTAAGCTGATACAACCAGCAGCACACTGTGAAGCTATTACTTAGGAAGTATCAATTACCAGCAGTTTTCTCTGATTTCACCTGTATATATGGCTCTTTACTACCTCTAGAAATTAGTCCTGAAAATAAGGAACAGCAAATCTAGATGTTTTTCTACCATCATCCTGTTAAAGCTAGAAAGTTTACTGTGGATAACTGGATTAACATTTAATTCTTGGATGAAAACTGCTCTAGCAGGTGAAGGAAACAAACCCCAAAATGTTATGATAGGAAATAGAGTAATGCACAACAGTGACTCCCTTTCCAGACCACTTGCTCCTCATCCAGCAGGAAGACAGCCACAGTGTGACTGGCTGGTGTAGAAGGAAGGGAGGGTGGCTTTCTCTCATGCCTTCAGATCACAAAATCCATGCAGCTAGGATGAAAATCAAATGGCTGTGGCAGAAATTTAGGAAACAAAGGATTAGTCCTGACTTTGCGACATATTCTCTGTGTGACTGGGTCCCTTCCATTCCATTTGCCATTTGCCTTGCTTTCCTCTGCAGCAATCTTATGATGCAGAGAGGTAACAGAAAAAAAATCCATCAGTAGCTGTGAGGCACTCAGCTGCTGTGGTCAGATAAGTACCACAGTGAAGGAAACTCCTCTAAGTATCTATTAAGGACAGCACTTCACAGGGCTCTTGCCCCTTCTGTCCAAGGTGCATGAAGCATTCCATCAATGCTACTCATACTCCTTCAATACCCCTGAGAAGCAATGCATTATAAATCCCATTTTACAGATGGGCGAACTGACTTTTCCCCAAGTCCCAGAGTGGTTCGGTGACAGAGCTGGGAATTGAACCATTAGACATTTCCCTCTTCATGACAGCTCTGTACAATCCCAGGACTCATTTATTTTCCCTATTAAAAAGAAGTAAACAAGTATTTTCTTTCTGAGACCCACTGAGGATGGGGGATTGGGGGGAAAATGGAAGTAAAATTAAAAATAAAATGGCATAATTCCCTACTGGCCCTGAGTTGTCCAGTCTCCTTTACATTCACACTTCTCTTTGTTACGTTTCCTTGAAGTTGAACCTCCCTGGAGAAGGGAACCTCAGAGTATGTGGTGCTGGGGAAGAAATGCTTCAAGAAAAAGAAAAATAATCGCAGCTGCAATGTTAAAAATAAGAAGCTAATCAAAGGCAGCCCATGTGGGCGCCACTTTCATCTCTCATCTTCAAAGAGGTGCAAACAAACATTGTCGGCGTGCCAAGCAGCAGCCTCAGCGCCTGATGATCCCATTACTCCTCCAGCGTCCACCCTCCCTTTCCATGCTGCTGAGCCTGTAGGCATGGGACTCCAGGATCACTGCCAAGGTGGGAACCTCTAGTCACCAGAGGGGAAGCCACATATGGAATTTCTCTGTGGATCCAAATCATTTCATAACAAACATACTTGTGCCCTACAGATCATTCCTTGTACTTTTGCCTTTCTAGTAACAATAATAGCATCTCTCATTCCCTAAGATGCTGAAAAGCCTCTAGATCAGAGGTTTTGTTCTTTGAGGGATTTTGTTTTCCAAAGATCTGGTTATTTAAAAAAATAATATTCAGGCTCTGATGGAATCCAGATGTACTTAGTGAAGTAGAAGAGTGTGGGTTAGTAGTTAAAGTGGTGGCACTTAGGGGAATTTGGTGTGCTGGGTCTCCTCCCAGCACTTACGAGAACTTGCCTTGAAGTCCATGCACCTAATGGATTTGTACCTCAGTTTACCTGAGTTTACTTGCCTCAGCACAATCCTGGCTGCTCCTGCACACCCTAAGGTGTCCTAACTTATTCTTGTAATAAGTTAACTAACTTTGAACAAACCAGTTTAAGTGTCAAACCCAAGGTATAGTGTGATGATGTGTCTGAACAAATGCAACTTAATGTATTACAGGGTGATCTTAAGTATGGTAACACTGGGACATTGCTCCAGAATGGGGCCTGCAAAGAAAACACCGATTGCTATGTGCTGTATGGTGCAGCATAGGGTAATGTAGCTCAGATTAAGAAGAAGGATAAATAAGGTCATAAATAAGGTCAGGAAAAGGACTGAAGTCTTTTCCTCAATATTGAGATTTTCAGTGGATGAGTGAGAGTGAAAAAAGAGAATTTGTTCTGTGTACGGTGCCCTGCCTTGTTCAGAGCATGAGTGAAACATCAGTCATGGGTACTGCCCTCCTACAGAGAGGATCCTATGGAATGAGGATGCAAGAGACCCATTCAACTCCTGGGCTCTGCCACTGCTCTTGTGCATACTCTTAGGCTGCTTCACCAGCTGCAAAACACTGATCGTTTAGATAAATGGCTTTGAAAGCCATAGATTAAAAGGACTCGATATTATTTCTTGGAACTAAATTGCATCTTGATGTTGCCAGAACCTTGGCAGAGCAGACGCCTTTACCACCTTGTACCTGTCTGGGGCTTTCCTGTTCTGTTAACATGAGCAGCCTTCCAGTAGCTGCAAGAACAGTTCACTGGGGTGGTCATCCACCCACAGAAGCTCTGTGGGGCCTGCCCTGTGTTTCACAATGAGAGACCGTGAGATGGAGGGGAGGGAATAGAATTGGATCCAGCTCATTGTAATGAGGAAAGCCTGTCCTAGGGAGGAAAGGATTCAATTAAGAGGCTGGAGGAATATGGATGATACAGGGAGGGCACCAGGACATCTGGGCCTGCCATTACTGGCAAGAATGAAGGTGCTTTGCAGAAGAGCAGGACACAGTCACAGGGGAAGAGGAATCTGCTCCCAAGTAGCACTGATTCCCCCTCCCCTCTACAGTGCACAACAAGATACAGATTAGACCATTACACCCAGGGGAAGCCACAGAGTCGCACTCTTTTTCATGGACAGTAGCAGGAAATCAGTGGATTGGAACCAAATGAGAAGCCTTACTCAAACCAGATGTGACCTCGGGGAGATCAGAAATGCTGAGATGTTTTTGCTTTGACATACCCGCCAGTGCTGAAGGTGGGGGTAGGCTGATGGTGGCAGCAGCCAATTAGATGCTGCTGGATTATATCATGCTGGTAAAAGGCTGGCTAGGTTTTAGCACAAAAAGTTAGAGGAGACCATTCTCTTGCTACATACCCAAAACCATGAGTGTATCCTAAATTTTAGCTGACTCATCACCTGCTTCAGCAGCAACACTTTGGTCTGGGACTTTCACAGCCACACTATTGGGTTAACCACATCTGTAGGCTACAGTCTGTTGTGATGAAGCACTGCTGACCAAAGGTACCCTCTATTTCCATTCAGCAGACTTCATAAAATAATTTGAGCCTGTTTGGATGGGGAAACAGGAAAATTAAAGCATCACCATACAATGGTGACACATGCTGTGAAGTCCATTTTAAGCCCAAGCATCGAAACCACCACTCTCTGCAACTGGATCTTACCTTGGCTCTTCTGTATCTAATTCTGCCCCGTTGCTTAATGGTAATCCATTTTCAAACCTCAGGAGACAGCAATGAGTGTAGCTTTGAACTGGGTGCACATTTTGATTAAAGACCTAGATGTAGATTCCTATGATTAGGTGAGGTTATTTTTCTTACTTGCATGAGTTAAAGGCAAATTCTGACATCAGTAGTCTCCAAAAAGTCTGAAATTCCATCACTGTAAAGGCTCTGAAGTCAGGTCAGTACAAAGTAATCCAATGTATTCATTCATTTTCAGCCTTCATGATTATAAAAGCCTGATGCGTGAGTTTTTTGCTTATTTGATTCTGGTAATAATGAAATGAAATGACGGGAAATCAGTTGTTCCCCTGGCGCTCTCACTCTGTCTCTTCCTTCATCCTCTTTGTCTAAATAAGGAGTCCAAAATTAACTTCAGTTAGCATTAAATTCTTTCAGAGGCCTTGAGGACCGTGATCTGTGTGTCCTTTGTTTTGTGCCAGGCCACAGGACATTTGTAACAAGAAGGCAAAAATCCCTTGTCCGGCCTGTTTGCTTCTCTACTGCTGCCTTATATGGAACAATTAGTTAGTGGATTACCCTGGGTGAGAAAGAGGCTGCATTAGATTTTTCACAAGGAACCGTGAAGTCATGGAGACCTTCTTGGTCCCATACCAGCACAAACTCTTGCTCCTTAGGGTGCTGCCTGCCCTTATGCAAATACTACTGTCATATTTTGTCTGTTAATTATGAGTATTTCTGCGGGTGAAGCTGTTACCATTTTTAGGAAGCCTGCACCTAGTCAGTGTCCACTGAAATCCGTCACTATTTATCTGCTGACTTTTGCAGACTTTGAGACAGGAGGTTTCTGCTTAGCCTAGAAAATAATTCTGTCCTGTTATATCTGCCCCACCAGCTGGAGGGGCTGGCAAGCCAAGAGGGGCTTATCAGTTAAGAGCAGGGAGAAGCCAAATCCTTTCTTGCTCTGTGCCCTCTGAACATCAGGCAACTGAAGGATAAATGCTCCATTGTTTTGAGTGGGTAGAGTTTTGCACTCTCCTAGCATAGGTATAAATATGAAATTTAAGGGCAGGAGTTAGGCAGACTGGAGTTGGGTGAACTGGAAAGAAGCCTGTGTCTGCCTGCAGAATGTCTCTGGCATCAGAATGAACCCAGGCATCATCCGGGAAGAGTGAGATGCAGGGAATATGGACCTAATGATACAACAGGAGCATGTTGCTGGAGACCTTGTCAACACTCTCATGCTTTATAACTCTATCTGACCCCTTCCAGGGAGGGTGAGGTTCTGGTTTACATTAGCCCAGATGAGATGCAGTGCTGACAGGACTCAGCAAGGTTTATTTTTCACTCCAAGGCAGTGGAGCTTTGCTCGCTGGCCGCCCTATGCAGTAACAGAACCACGCATGGTGAGTGGTGCCAACTGGGTACCTTATAAAATAGTCTGAGAGTGTAGCTTCTCAAATGATGGAGCAGAACCTCCTCCTTCCTCTTTCCCAAGAAATGTAGTGATAGTAGCTCACAAAACCAAAACAGCTGTCAAAAAAACCCCTGGATTTCATTTTGCTTCTGATGGTGTTTGAATGGCATTTAGCACAGAAGTTTCATTCTCCACTGTGAAGGCCAAATTGCCCAGTTTGTTTGAGTCCCAAAAGGAATGAGTTTATAGGCATAACAGTCACAGAAATTCCTATCTGCACCAGAGAATACTGTCCTGGTCCATCAGTGAGACAGTGGGAAGCGCTGTAGACTTGTAAAGACTGTTTCCTTGTGGAAAGGTTCAGTGGGACAGAAGAGGGTGATCTGTGCAAATGTGTATTCCACTTTCTTAGCCCACCCTGCAGAATCCTTGATAAGATTTACCCCTGAAGGTAAGCATGTTTCTCCAAGTGGGATTTATTTCACTCCTTGTTAAGTGACAAATGGAAAAAAAAAATCTGAACACTGGGATGTGGTCTTACCCATTATGTTTCTAAGACCCTGGCAGAGTTCAAGCTACCCTGAAAGTAGGGGATGTTTTCAAAATTAGAGTCTTTCAGACCTGAGGAGAGTTGAGAGAAGACTAAATAATCTGCAAATCAGTGCATTTTCCTGAAGAAAATGGTAATTGGCTTCTCTGTGAAGCACTTTCCAGCCAGTTTGTGTAACCTTTGCTTGGAAACTAAACAGAATTGACCATTATTGATTTATGGCAACTTCCTTTGGCATGTACTCTGCTCTGTTTGCATCATTGCCATGGCAGCAAAGGAACTCTTTATTTGTCCAGCTACCTTGCCACATCCTGGCCTTCAATTGGAGACCTGATTCAAAAAGGCAAGGAAAGCTAGTTAGCATTCAGGAAATTGGAGGTCAAATGTCATTTTTCCTATTCTGCTCTTGCACATTATCATTTCAGACTGATAAGGAAAAGCTGTGCACAACCTTTCTTTACATTTAGAAAGTTGCTTTTATCTGAGGGTCTTAAGGACTTAATAAAGCTGTGGTGAAAGTTTCTGGCTTTCTCTGGCCCATGTGGTCTGAGCACGATGGATTTTCTGCTTCTGCACAGCTAGCCACTCTTAAATGAGTGGCACAAACCCAAGACACTGAAAAAGGGCAAGAGAAGTAGGAACTGATTTTAAGAGAGTAAATGGAGTCAGCTGAAAAGGCAGCAAGTGTTCATTCTCCAAAACAAGGGGTTTCTTCCTCTAATGTGGGGTTGAAGAAAGACAGAGAGAGGTGTGAGACATGAAACACAAAGGCTTAAATTCAAGACTAGGTCTCAAATCCCTTTGTACAAGCATACCGTGGCTAATATAGGATGAAAGTGGGGTTCACTTATGTCCAGGAGCTTCAAGTTTATTTGAGACTTCATCGGTTCCCATCTCATCTCATTCCTGTGAAATAACATTTTTTATTCAGTGGCTCTTACATAATCCTTTGGGGTGTAATCCTTACTTAACCCTTGTTTGGGTGTGCTGATTTTGCTTATATGATCAGGCCTTTTAATATGGTTCTTGATTGTTGGCATAATAGCCTTCAGGAACAAAATGAAGCAAGTCTTCCTCACCAGCTGGGATCCAAATTCTCACACGATCCAGAAACTGCTATTCAGTGTTGATGAGATGCTTGGGTACTCCTTTCCATGAGTAGATTACCCGGTGCAACAATGTCAGAGCAAAAGGCTCTGTGGTTCCCAGCAGTTATTGCAGGCATGGATGTTAGCATGGAACAGGTTAACTCAGAAGTTCTCAACTGTTTTTTTAGAGGCAGACACTGTGCTGGGATAATGGTGTCAAAAAGCAGGCTGGATTGGGGTGCTCCTTGAAACAGGCAGACCTGGTATCCTTGGGAAGGAGTTGATGATGGGGTCAGATAATTCACTCTTCATGTTAATTCTTCTATTTGGAGCCAACGAACAAGTCTGTTAAAATGTTTGCCCAATACTTTGGGGCCAACAGTTAGAATTACCCTTCTTCTAATATATATCCATACATTTGGTGACTCACTGATGCATATCTACTTGACTCCTTCCAGAGGGGTTTGCAGCAGGGGTGGCAGAGGAAGAAACAATCTGGTCCCTGGGTTTGAGCCCTGGCATGAGATTTCTGCTCTTTACCCTTGAAGCTGGGATGGACTGAGTGGGGAGTCTGGATTTTGCTTTTGGTTTAGCTGCAGCTCTTCAGCAAGGCCTGACCAAAGTTCTTCACTGAGACAGTGTAATTGGGACATAAGTGAATTCCAGTCAGTTCGGGAAACACATCCTTTCAGTTCCTGAAAACATGCTATTATTAATTAATGAGCGCAAATACTAAGGGGGCCGCACGCCTTTCGTTCCTTGGTCTCAGACTTATGTCTCTCCATTCGTCTCTTCTTGCTAAATTTTTCAGTGTTTTTAACATCAGACTGATGTTACGTATAATTACCAACTTTGCACCAAAATTATATTTGACATGGCTTGTGTGGGAAATTAGAGCATTTCAGAGACTACAAATTCACCTGGGAAGATGAGCCAGGCAAGACAAGGCAGCGCAGAGTGGAAGTAATTTGAATATTACATGTGCCCTCCTGAAAATGCCAAAATCATTTAAATTGCTAGAAAGGATATTTTCTCTAATTAGCTGTGTGTGCTGGAGGGTTCATAATAATGCACTGGATGTGGAAGAATGGACTGGCAGAATAGAGGCTGCCTGTGCTCCGTAGGGGGCAGAGAAGAACTGGCAGTAGGAAGAGTCCCCCTCTTTCTTCCCTGAAAAAATAAAGATATTTATCATCCCTGCAGCTATTTACAACGATGCCGCTCTTTTTTTTAATGTATAGAGAATGTGCCCAGTTTCCTGGTCATCCATGGTATTAGGTACTGAGGGAACCCCGGGAACAGTGCTAGCTGTGTGGCTGTGCTCCAAGCTCAGATCCTGCGCTGTTTGCTGTTTCAGGAGGCTCTAACTGCCTTCGCTCTGCTCCACCCTCAGGCATCACTGCGCTGCTCTCTGACACTTCTTCAGTTTCACAGGGTCCCACAAATACAGTCTCCATTCCCCTCACTTTGCTCTTTTCTCCCTGGGGCCCTACTGGTATGTTCTCACTTCCTTCCACAATTACAGTGATAGCCCCAGCTAGGCCAAGCCAAGTCTGTATTTTTTTAATTCCTTTTTAAATTACCGTGATGACTGTAGACATTCTGGGGAGATGTATGCAGGGAGAGCAAGAGGCAGACACACTCTCACGGATCTTCTCTCTTCCTGACATTGATTGTTTAAGCACTAAACCATTCGCTGACTCTTGTGACTCTAAATGATGTGGGGCTTTTTTGAGGTTTTCCTCCCCACAGCTACAGAAACCGCACTGGAGCATGAGTCTCTCTAATGTGAGGGCTTCCACCTGTGATTGCGGAGTGAGGATGCTGCTGGTTCCATCTCCTTTTCTGCCATCACCGTTCCTGTGGTTTCTGCTTAGTTACATATTCATTTTTATAATGCAATTATCTTGTGGGATGAAGGAGGGGAAGACACCCTAATTAGCTGCTTAAAGCACTTTAAAACTGCATGTGTCCATGTCCTTAAAGGAGACAAAACTGTGGAGTGGATGCTGTTGCACTGTGCTGCATGTTTCCAGTGCTGAACGTTGCAGGTAACAAAATTGTACGCACATTGCCTGATCCATGCCATGTCAGTGATTTCTCATTTGACTGTCACAAGGTCTGAATCCTATTGCTTCCTTGCACCACAAGGTATCATTTGCACCCTGGCAAAGGGGATGTAAATAATTACCCTGTTGAGCAAGTGGGGAGTTTTGGTTTGGGAGCTTTTCAAAACTACTTTATATGGAATGAACAATAACACGAATTTCAAGACAGGGTAGAAATGGGATTCAAACTCCCCCACACCCATATGCCTTCCAGGGATCCTGAAGTACTGTAGTCTAGGCTCAGAGGTACAGAGATGTTGTACTCCCAGTGAAATTGGAACTAGGTGCCTGCATTTCCCTGTGTATCTGGCTCTTAGCTGCATGGAAAGGCTGCTTTGTAACAGTGAAGAGGAATGTAAATATTGGTCAAGGGTGCCAAAGCTAATACCCGCTTTTTGGGAAACTGCCCTCACATCTTTAGTGTCCACAGAGTGGCTGCGCCTTGTGGTTAAGGTTTCAACGTGGTCCTTGGCTTGCTTCTCTTAGAAAGATGAAGAGCTGAGTTGATTTGAGAACATCACTGCTGGATAGTTCATTGATTCCTTCACTTGATTTCTGAGGACTGCAGGCAGGAGTGGTGCTTGCAGTCTTCCAAAGCACACATGCCCCAGTTTGTGAACATCACAAGCCAGTAGCCTTTTCCAGGTGGTAACGTTCTTGGAGGTTCAGTACCGGGGCTTGATATCGATGCAGCTCCATGTGTTTGGTGGTGATGGCTATATTCAGGAATGATGAAAGGTGATGAGCCTGGACAGGAAGGGAGGTGGCTCCAGGAAAACTTGAAAAACAAGAAGCATTGTTTTGTTCTAAATGTTGATTGTTTTGTGTAACCTGGGCAACTGTTTACTATTCTTGCACAGGAGATGAGGGAAGTGGATGAGTAATCAACTCTGATGAATTACTTTCCTTTGCTCATAAAGTGGTAGTTACACCCTCTGTCAGACCCATTTTCAAACGACCCATGGCCTTGATATTACTTTATGTCATCTTCTATATTCCTTTAGTGCAACTTCATTTGCAGCTCAGGATTTCAGGATTCTTCAGAGGATTTCCGATTTTGGCCTGCTCTCTGGAAGCCATCATTGGCCATCCCACTGCAGGACAGTAGAGGAGGTGTGCACCCTTGGCATGTATGGCTCTATCTGTAAGTAGCAAAGCTGCCATTAACAGCAGCAGATCATGTCCTCCGGGGAGATTCCATAATGCTTTCCCTATATGATGTAGCATCACCTCTAGCTTATTTACTACAAGAAGGAGTCCCCTGTCCAAAGAGCATGTGAAGATGGCAAGCATTTTCTTCTGTGTCCTTGTTCTAGCTGAGCTGCCACTACCACCCAAGCAGATTTGCCAAGTTTTCTTCTAGTACCTCTCCTCTCCATCTCCAGCATGATTCCACTAGATGGTGCCAAGAACTCTCGTGCAGTTGCAATGAGTCTGAGGCATTTACTTGCTTTGTACCTCAATGAGAAGACGCCTCTGGCTTGGCATGCAGGCTTTTCAGGAACTGTTTCCCCAAGGGGCTGTTTCCCAGATTTGCCTCTCAATCAAGGAAGAGATTTATGAAGTGGAAAGATATCACAGAGACAAGCTGGCATGAGGGGAGGGAGGGGAAGAATATCTTCTGTACTGTGGGCAGAATTTTCACAAGCTGTACAATTCATAATTTGTTTTGTGGGATTTCCTTTATTTTTGATATTTTTCCCTAAACAGTATAATTTTTTATTGAGAGGAAGGCAAATGCAAGGGCTACTCAAAATGATGCACAGTGAGCTCTTCTCTGAACATCTCTCTATGCCATTCAGGCCTGATCTGAAGCAGCTTCTCACAAAGCAGCCCTATCCAGCAGCTAGTTCCATCAGTGTATCCTTGCTCTGATTTATCACCCGCAGTTTTCTCCCAAACAGAGGATTCTAGCATGCACACAATTATTTTCATTTTAGGAACTAGTATGCTCTAAAGATTACCTAAAATCAGCAGATTCCCTGTACCTGTCCTTGTATGAAAGACAAACACATCACTGAGTCCCACTAATGCTGATAATGCTGATCATCTCCAGAGTTCTAATTTTAAGAGCAATATCCATATTTATTTTGGTGAAGCCATTAGTCATTGTAGCTAATCTCAGGTGCTGAGAAGTGAAGCAAGTGACATAGCTGCGGATGAAATCTAGCTTTACATGTTAACTACTCTCCAGTTCTCAAGAGCAAATCCTCCAGAACTGTAGAACTCCTTAATTCATCAATTTCTAATGCATATCATCTCCTTAGGGGGTTTCTAAACTTTGGTTGTCAATAATTCCTGGCTCCTGGAGCAGACCCTTGTTTTCCAGATTATTTTAAATAAGAAAATAGAGCAAGTTTGATTTTTCTTTTTTTTTAACGCACCTGGTCTTGGTCTCTAGTAAATATAATTCATCTCACTTACTTTTGTGGAGTAAATGGGACAGGCTCTGCTAAGAGTGTATATTGTGGTTTACTGTGACAGATAGTTAAAAAGCTAGATCACTGCATTTTACTTCCTTTTCTTTTTTCTTTTTCCCTTAATCTTTTTCCATTTCTGAACTCGGTTGTCCTTTATTTTCTGTCTATCTCATTTCTTAGCCCCCTCGTCCCAGCCCTCTGCCAATTTGCTTCCCCTATCATCTTTCCCTGTCCTCCAAATGACTCTACAGGCCACAGCAGTCACATCTTCTTGACATCATCCCATCATCAGACTGTGGCTGTGCCATGTTAGTGTGCATATGTTGTGACAAAAGCAGTACAACCAGATAGGGAAACAGTGGGATCAAGTACCCCCTGAGGCCTTCAGAGAATCACAGGGAATGAGAGGCAAGAGCTGAGTTTTTTTGACAGAAGAGGATCCAGCTGTTCTGGGGGGTGTTAGATCCAGCTGTCAGCTGAAATATTTAAAGGAGATATTTTCTGTATTTAAAATCCTCTTCATTCCCCCAAGCATCCCCCTTGCAGTGCAGCTTAATTGCAGCTTGTCTACACTTTCCACGGTTACTCACGTGGTGTTCTTTGCATTCCTGAGTTTAGGACTGCTCTCAAAAGCAGGTGCGGTGGTAGAAACTTCTTAGGAGAAAAGGAGGCCCCAAAAAAACCTGCTGAGCAGGTAGTGTTGGAACCAGAATCTGAACAAGGCAGATGGGGCCAGCTGTGCAGTTTGCATGGTGCAGGAGCCCAAGCAGGGGCAAGACTGCGCTCTGTCCATGAAGCTGCAGGGATGGAAAGCAGGGCAGAAATAGAGTGTAGCTAATGTGAGGTTCGGAAGCAACCCATTGAATATGGGACAGTCTCTGCTGGAATCTGACTCTGAGATAAAACCCTGTGAGTAGAGACCCTCCTTACCCCCAGCAGTCCCATCAGACAAGAGAGATGGCACATGCATTGCTTACTCCTGTGACAGGCAGGTACTATAAAGCTTGTTTATTTATATTATGGCCATGACAAAAGATGCTGGATTTCGACTCCAAGGTTTAGGTGTGCTGTGCAGAGATCAAGAGAACAAACTCTGAAAAAGCAGAAGTGAGCACAGATAAAGCAAGCACCCTAAAAAAGTAATGACTGAAAAGGCCTGGCTGGAAAGCATAAATGACTCTTATTTCTGCATTTTTCCTCACTCTCTCCTAAAATGTGCAGGAATGTACAAAACCCATTTTCTTTACTACTCATTCAAAAGTATGGAGTTTATTTCCCTGAATATCATCTCATCTTTACAGTTGGAGTAAATTCCCACCCAACCTAAAAATTGACCCCATGATTTCTTTGAAAGAGCTTCCACAGCTACCTTGTAATGAGAACAGTGGTAAACTGCTGAGGAGCCCTTTGTGGTACTCTGTTCCATCAGCTGCTCTAATACTTTTTTGATTATCTCAGTGGACACAGATATGAATGCTGCACCTTGGATCCCTCACTTGCAAGCTATCTCCATTTTTTTTTTTGCATTCTCTTTTTAAAATAAAAATGACTGCTGATGTTTATGCCCCTGTAATACATTATGTATTATTTTGTTTTAAGCGCTGCCTTTTGCATCCTGACAGTAACAATAAAATGTGAGTATGGGATTCCTAATACAGACAGACTAATGTTTCCACTGCTAGCCTTCCCTATCTCCTCTTTTTTTCTTTCTGCTCTCTAAGCACTTTTCTAAAGGCTCCTTTTATATTCCTAATAAAATTAGAGCGAAATACATCGATTTACTGGAAAAGAGGGTTTGGATTTTTTTCCTTGGTGATAGCACTTTCTCCACCACCCACCTCTTAAAAATGCTGGTGCATATTCCATGTAAAAGACATCCAGTTTCTTCTTTTTAGTGCTTGGGTTTGTTTGTTCGTTTTGCTTTGGGGGCTTTTGGTGTTTGTTTCAGATTGGTTGGTTGGTTGGTTTGTTGTTGTTCTTTTTTTATCAGTTCCCTGATAATTTTCCCTCCTTGGTTCTGAGAATACTCTGCTTGTTGCCCCCACTGTAGACCATTTTGACCATGCTGATCTTTTGAAGTAATTACCTTTCATTAATGCATTTTAGTCGTATCTCCAAATGCCCATAAATGGCTGGTCTGCTCATAGAAGGAGCTGATCTGGATGGGACCTTTTTATTCCTTTTCCATCTATAGATTGTGCAATCCATATCCTGATGTCTGACTTCCATTTTAGTGTAATGGATCCCCCCCTTGCCCTGCTCCTTATTTGCCTCTAAAACCAACTTCAGCCAGCTGTTAGATTATCAGATCCAACTCGGTGGTGATGTTACACTGATGTAGGCAACCTTACCTGAGAAATTAGTCCTGTTGTGGTTGTACTGCTGAATCTCACAGTTGTAAGTTATGCATTGAGTTCTTTATCTCCTACTGAGATTTGTGTTGATCTCATTGTTTTGCAGTCTGCTTGCAGTTACAATAAGGGGAAGGAATAATCGAAGCCCATTGAGTTTGTTCATACTCCACACCACTGGAAAGCTTTCAGAACCCACCACTATGCTTTGGGGATTTAAGATTTCTGAGATACTCACTTAGTTATGGAGTAGGCTAAAATTTGTCATGCTCATTTAATGAGAGAGGAGGAGAGGGAAGAGACACAGTCACACACACAAAAAAAGCAATTTTCCTTGTAACAGTTGTGTTAAAATATTGATACAGATGCATAGTGGAAAAACTTAACGAGTTGTTAGTGTTAGAAATAATGCCAGCATTAGACATCTCTTGTGTGCAGAGTTTCCAAGATGGTGTTGAGCATTTCTGAGAAGGAGATCTCATGAGAAATGTGGAATTGCTCTACCTGGATCAGACCAGTGACACTTCAGTCTGGTGTCTTCTCCCAAGGCATCTAAACTGTCCTGCCCTTAACCACAGGAGGTAGCACTGATAGAGGCCATAGTGTGCTGAAAACATGTCTGTTTTGACCAAAAACTTAGAGTAAGGTTGGGTGCTGAATGTTCTCAAGTGCCCTGTATACTGCATCTCTCACCAAGGGTACCCTTTGAGCTCAGAACTAAGAGCTCATGATTAAGGCAGTTCGTTAGCAGACACGCTATCCAGTCTTGATTCCAAACTTGGTAGCACTGAGAGAGGCCATAGTGTGCTGAAAACGTGTCTGTTTTGACCAAAAACTTAGAGTAAGGTTGGGTGCTGAATGTTCTCAAGTGCCCTGTATACTGCATCTCTCACCAAGGGTACCCTTTGAGCTCAGAACTAAGAGCTCATGATTAAGGCAGTTCGTTAGCAGACACGCTATCCAGTCTTGATTCCAAACTGTTGCAAAGTTTATATACCTTTGGCACATCACTTGTTCTGTGCATTACTCTTACAAAATTCTGTTTCCCCCCCCTTTTTCTCCATGTAGCATCCTTTGACTCTGCAGGGTTGCAAACATGCTAGAAAATATTCTTTTCCATGCATTTTTACTGTTTTCAGTGCTGTGATTCCCTGATTTTGATCAAGGCTTCATCTTCTGACACACAGATGCTCTTGGTGTTTTGGTTCCTTGTCAAATTGGGATGTCTCAAGCCTTTCAGATGGTGAGCTTTCCTTGGGATGGGTGTTCCCTGGAACCCTACAGCTTCACTTCAGGTTTAACAAAGAGATGCGGATACAACGTGGATGTATGCAGTCAAAGGGACTTCAGAGTGACCCGCAAAGTCTTTTCCAATGCTGTCCCCTAGTCTTTGGCTCTTTCTTACTCCTGGAAAAGTCACTGAATTAATCCGTTCTGCAGAGCACAAACCGTGTCAAACGGGATATGCTGGGCTCTGTTAATGCAGACCTCTATCCATCAGAGACTCAGCTGAGACCAGAAAATCTGAGCATTCCCTTTAAGATGAAAATGAGAAAAGAATTAATTTTAATGAGTGATGTTTTAGCTGCTGCTTGCCCTGTCATGTGCGGCCTCTGTGTAGGCAGTGTGATCTGCCATAATGTCAGCGCTCTATGATCAAACCCCTTCCAAGAGGGGATGCGTTACATGTGTTTCTTTGTCAATTCCAATCCCTGAAGAATGTTGCCAATCCATTAAGAGCCCGGCAGGCTGTACTGGGAAATGCTAGCATGAGCACAGAAGAGAGAGGCAAACCTGAGAATAAGGAGGAAGGAAAGATTAATCTCAGCAGCAATTCTGTATCCAAAAAGGACTTCCAGGGATATATTGTCTTCAGCTTGTACTTTGCAGAACGCTGTTCACTTTGCTGAATGGCTTACCAAGAAGACTTCCTAGCAGATGTTTCCCTTGTGACTGCAGACCATTCCTATACTGTACAGTTTGCTTGGCATCCCTAGCTCCTGTTTGCCAATACCTGATATTATAAAGACCTGAGAAAACTCTAAGTATGGTGGGCTGTGCTCTTCAACAGTCAGCTTCAAACGAAATGCTTGAGCCCTATTAAGTACTAACCCTTTGAATATCCGGGCCGTGGTGTTACTGAAGGCAGTATGGCTTTGCATTGGATTCAGTAAGTATATTGGTTCCTGGTCATAATCAAAAATCAGACAAGACTGAATTTTGTTTCTCTTTGATCACGCTGTTTTTGTTTCAATATCTGTCTCTACAGAGAGCAAGGACTAGGAAATCCTGCTCCCATGGTATCTATTGCTGCCCCTAGTGGGCTTCTGACAATGGACTGGACTGAGACTTGCCAAAATTGTGTTGTCTTACTCGAAGTGGTATGATACTTGTAGGTATATGGCTCCAAAGCAGAAAGGATATCCCTTTCTTTCTATTGGGTGTGATGCCAGGAGAGGAATGTTTTATATTAAAGAAAGGAAGCGAGATGAGGATCTCCTGTGGGCTCTATGGTATTTTGAACCAAGGCTGGACTCAAAGGAGGATGCACAATATGGCATGTGGAGGATTCAGTCCAGATTCCTGTCAATGGTAAATGAATCTTCAAAATTCTTCTCACATTTAAAATTAATTGTTAGGGGAAGAAGGGCAGTAGCTTTTCATATACATCACTTAACTGTAGATAGATCTGCACAAGCCCCTCCTTTGAGTCCCCTTATGTCAAGGTTTTAGTCTGAATTATTCCTGTTCCACTCCCCATTACCAACAAGACTTCTGTCTTCCACTGCTGAAATCTCTGTTCATTTAAGCAGGAGGGAGTGATAGCTCCATGAAAAAATCTACCTAATGTCCAGAGGTGGCAACAGTAATGGAGTAGCAATGTGGAAATTGAAAGGACAAGGATTCTGTGAAGCAGGGGGATTGCTGCAGTGCTGCCATTAAATGATCATGGGCGTCATTAAATGAGTGGCATCAAGTTCCAAGCTTTCAAAAGCTGTCTATCTCTTTTCTGGGGAAGTTCCAACCTCATTACCAAGTGCCCTGCTTGAGATACACCTTAGAAAGGAACATGAAAAGTATAGAAGCATAGAAGTAATTTTTTGAGAGAACTAAGGGGGTTATTTCTAGCCATTTTCTCATATTTGCACCATTTTGAGTGAAAACTGCTCGAGATATCTACCATGTTGCTTATGAAAAGGGACTCCCAAGCTGTTTCCATTTTCTTTGCTGGCATACATTAGTGAAGCATCTTTCTCTACCAGACCTGCTAGCCAATTGGAGCACAACTTATCACCAGACTCCTTTAATGAGAATACTGACTGGTGTTGCCTTCTGGGGTCCCAATGAGACTGACCCAGCACTGCTGTGTGGGACAGGAGTTGTGGGTTCTTGGTGCAGACTGATGTATTTGGCTGGGACCCTGGCTACACCCTGTGCTTGTGAGCTGTTCTCTTTTTGCCAGCTTTCCCTCAAAGTGCCAAAGTGCCCTCCCAAACCACATGCCCAGAGCACTCCATTCAGGTTTGTCAGTCTTCAAATCCCAGTTTGCCTGGTCCCTGAAGCAGGCTCAGAGAGCAATCAAAGCCACTGCAGTGCAATTTCCGACTGAGAATTTCCTTCCTATTTCTGAGCGAGTGTGTGTGTGTGTGTGTATTTATGTGTTAAAAAAAAAAAACAAACCCAAAAAGAAAAACACAAAAAACCCCCCCACAACATTTTGGTTTTGTGCACTAAGCACTTTTGACGGCAATATGGGGCCCTGTAATATGGAGGTTTATAACCTCCTCAGCTAATGCTCTCTGACACTCTGTTTTGATATCATTACTACATTATACTCACAATTTTTGAGTGAAAAAATACAGTACTTAGAAAGTCGAAATTCATAAATAAATTCATGTCAAACCGCACTTAATATTGATTTTGTTAGTGTTCAGATTCAATAATAAGGTACTGCGTGCATGAATATTTAAATATCATCATCATTTCTGCATCTCCTAATGGCCTCTGCTCTTCTACACTCAATTTAAACACAATTTAAAAACTATAATGTATTGAAAAATACTAGGATTTAGCAATAAATCACCATTGGGATACTCCAAGCCTTTTATAGGATGGCTCAATATCTGCTTCTCAAGGGACAGCACAATTAGATTCATGTTTTTAAACTTCTCAATTATCCATATACCATAATTTTATGTGAAAGTTTGTTTCTCTTCCTCCCCCCTCCACCCCTGCTCCCCCTCCTCACCCTTCACCAGATACTCTCCCAGTAGGAAGCGGAGAAATCGCTAAGTGTTCTCTTAGCTGGGTTAGTATAGTAAAAAGGAGTCAAAGGTCGCAGTCCTCAAACTGAATTAAATCCAGAGGCTGTCAGGGAAAGCAGAACGCTGACTCACTTAATCACATTATTTGGGGAAAAATATAGGGGGAGGAGAGAGATAAAATGACTCAAAATGAACTCGCCAAGGAGGAAACGGAGTTTTTATATTTATTTAAAAAGCAATATTCGTCTTTATCAAATAGACGCAGGATGGTTCGATGAGGATGGAGCTGGCTGGTCATTTGCGCAGTCGCAGGCAGGAGAGCTCTGGCAAGCAGTTTTTTCCCGAGCAGCATCAGTGAGGGAAGGATGCGGTGCCCTCTGTGTCTTCAGTGCCAGGTTGGGTTGTTTATTGGTGGGGGGTGTTTCTGTAGTGCTGGTCGCTAACCCATCTGCAAACCACACCCTTTGAGGTAGGTCATTATCATTCTCCTCATTTTACACATGGGGAAGCTGAGGCACTGGTGTTTGAAGTCATTATGGAGACACTGGCAGAGTCCCAGTGGCAGAGCTGGGTCTTTGGGATTTCCTAATGCTGATCCCTCTGCCCAGGCTACATGGCCATTCTCTCTCACCAGTGTCCTCAGAGACCGTGATGGAAAGAGATATTAAAAGGATAGCGTTGGAATCTAAAATAGTAGTGCTAACATCTTAGGAGAGCAGTAAATCCCAATGGCATTGGTGTGGGATTGACTCTGCTGGTCCTGAGGGTGGCTTGCCAGTTTTGTTCAATGCATTGCTATCAGATGTGAGGAAATGGCCAGTAGGGGAAAAGAGGAGTGGAGGTCTGGTGTCCAATGGAGAGGATGTGGCCATGTCACTGGGTGACACTGGCAGTGTCACACAGTGCCCTTGCAACGCTTTATAAATCATCGTGAGGGGCTGGGAGTCACTGTTGGCCGGGGATCAAAGCGTGGCCTGGCTAACGTCATCTGTACACCCTGATGGTGGAGGGAGGGCAAAGGTCTGCCGAGAGGCACACAGACTGCTCACCTTTACAATCCCCAATCAAGCAGCCAGAACTCCTCCAGGCAGCGCTGTATCTGGCTGAGTTTTTGCTTATATCCCCTATTTCACCTAAATTCATTAGAACTGTTTTCTAAAGAAATTTACTGTGTTTCATTGGAACTACTTTTCATCTCATACATCTCTCAAAGCATCATTTCCTGTTGCTTCAGGATCAAATCAAAGCTGTGAAGTCCTATGACTAGATAAAACAGATGTAATTGATGGGAGAAAACTCTAACCCAGAGGAGATGTTGCCATTCTGTCTGCCACAGTTTGAAGGTCTGTTCATTCATTTCTGTGGGAGGGTAAGACAGTCATTCCTCAATAGGCAAGAGCCACTTTCACCTCTAACAGTTCTAGAGCTCTCTTGTCGGGCTGTTGTGTTGATCTGCAAAATACATTTGTAATCCTGATACCAAATATTGCCCACCTTCCATTTGCTCATGCGGGGAGGAAGTGATAGCAAAGTTCTGTTTAAGAAACAAGGGAGGGTCAGGAAGATTATTGCAAGAATTATGCAGGTGTATCCAGAGTCTTAATGATATTTTTCTAGGCTGCTTTTGAGCTTCTCCAAAGCGTCAAAAAGCAGGAGCAAAGTCTTACCTGAAGGGAACCGTGTATGGCAAATGCAGTTCATCGCATGATTTCACCAGTTTTTCAATGTATTCCTTCTTCAGGCATATAGAGTATTAGGGAGCACCTGGATCTGTGTGTTAGGGAATGGAGTATTGGCACTTGTTGGAGGTCCACTGGCATACAGCACTTCAGCTTGGTGGAAGCTGTTGGGGAATGCACACCTCGATGAGCAGCAGACTTGGACTTGCAGATGGATATGCAAATTCCAGAAGAGCCCCAACAGCTCTCCGAGAGGTGTCAGAGGAGGCAGTCAGGTGCTCAGGGGAAAAGCTGGCAGCAAAAAGCATTGAAGGTTTTCCACATTTGCCTGCTCACA
>NW_008240039.1:61561-62281 GCF_000691975.1 Corvus brachyrhynchos
GCAGGAATTTCCTGTCCTGCCTAACGTGGTTGTCCCTTTCCATTTATTTTCCAGTGTCCTGACAAGATACCCGATATCGCTCATATTGCAACCGGTTCTCTTTTCAGGACCATCGTCCTGTGGCAGTAAATGGAGGGAGCAAGCGAAGCCTTCGTGTTCTTGTTGTTTGTTAGGACCGGCCCGCAGGGGAGCGCCCGTGGTCTGCAGGTGGCGCTCTGGCCCTGCGGGGTGGGGGGGGCCCGGGGAGCCGGCTGGAACCCGCTCCGTGCGGGGTGTCCCCGCTGGAGTGGGGGGCCCGGGGAGCCGGCTGGAACCCCCTCCGTGCGGGGTGTCCCTGCTGGAACCCGCTCTGTGCGGGGTGTCCCCGCTGGAGTGGGGGGCCCGGGGAGCCGGCTGGAACCCGCTCCGTGCAGGGGTGTTACAGCTGGAGTGGGCCAGAAGCAGTGTGCCAGAAGCAGTATGGTGACATGAATGGGTCACACTTCAGCCCGTGACTGAAGTCCCCAGCTTCAGAGAGATATTGAGTGACTTTCCCTGCTTTCGGTGCTGGCAATAAAAAATTGATCATCCTTTGTAACGGCTTCACTTCTGTCACTTTCCATCCCAGAGTCTGTTTTTTACAGAAAACAACCCCTCTGTGCGAGGTGTTCCAGCTGGAGTGGGGGGCCCGGGGAGCCGTCTGGAACCCCCTCTGTGTGGGGGGTCCTGTCTCGCGGGGCA